>NC_142011.1:134082377-134232377 GCF_049901735.1 Notechis scutatus | reverse complement strand
TGACAAGCAAGGATATATTTTTGGTATCCCAAGACAAACTCTGAGACTTGTATCTGTGATTAGGTTGCAAGCATGTAAGAGTTCGGTTGAAGCTGTGAACATCATGAAATTCATTTCATCTTCTTGTCACCATGGTTAATGGTAGATGCCTAAGAGAATTGAAGAGAGGAGCAAACTATACAACTATACAACAAGGAGAATTTTAACAAAACTTGTTAAATGAAGACTTATAATAGATGTCCTACTTGAGGTGAATTTCTGGTAAGTATATAGATATAGCAGTATGCAAATCAGGGTGTTTTTTTTTTTTAAAAAAAAAAAAAGATTTCTAATTTAATCTAAAGCCCTGGAATTTTTTTATATGCATTTTTAACGCATTATCTTTTTAGAATATGTAATTGTGTGCTATTTATTGTTTTTTGCATAAATGTATCTGCAGATTGCCTAGAATCCACTTGTATTGAAACAAGAGATAAACTGCCTAAATAAAAGGAATACATTTTGGAACATTTAAATGTGTAGTTTTTAAGATGTCATCTAATAAGGGACTTATTTTTTATCTCTGCAATTATATTTTTTAAGCATTTTGAAACCATTTTATCTCTATCTTCCCCTCCTCTTCTATTATCACCATCATTTTCATTATTACTATTTACAGTTCCTCATAAACTATACCAGATTAATGTACAAAATGAACAGTAGAATGACCTGCTATAATATGAAACAATAGAAATAGAATAATAACAATACAAAAGGTTAATATAAAGTTCATTTTAAAAGATACCCTGGTGGTTCTTGCTGATTTCATGATTGGCTACTGTCATTAGGAAGGTCTTCCTCCTAGCCAGCACACTGCAAGCCAGATCCCCCATGGAAACTAAATTATATCACTTAAGAGCAAATATAATGAACTGAAAGTTAGGACAATGATATTTGAATCTCCAATATGGTAGATCTATCATTTGGATCAATAGTTCCCTTATTTTACATTCTTGCTGATTAACATTGCCAGAGATTCTGAAAATTAGTACAGTTAGTCTGAAGCAAGAAAAAAAAACCCAATCTGTCCATTGTAAAATAAAATAAAAATAAAATAGAAGTTTTATTTTCAGCCATGGAACAAGGACCAAGAACAGCAGATGGCACAGTAAAGCTAAAGCACTTTGCTTATTTCCCATATTTCTTCCTTATTTTCATTTCTTGTTTAATTTAGCAGAGAGGACATGAAAACTTAAGCCTTTTTGATGTCTGCTGAATGGCATTAAGGCACAAGTACAGCCAAGTAGCAATGCCAGATTACCAAGCCCTTATAACATCTGTAAGACAAGCACACTAGCCATGATTATGCCCTCCTAAGCGTTCATTCAAATGTATTTGAAACACATAATTACCACCTAGCAAACATAATATACTTCGAATTCTCAAAATGCCCATGGGCTCCTATTATCTTGTCCTATTCTTTTCATGCCAAAAAGAAGAGAGAAAATAAAAAGCAGTGTTTAACTTCTGGTGGGAAATACTTTTGACAATTTTTTGTCTTCCTATTTTTTAGCATATTTCTCTTTGCTATGGGAAGCTTGCAACTCTATTATTAAAACAGAACACAGTCCTAAGGGAAAGTGAGCAAGCTGGCATTACAGATGGGAACAGTGTGGATGGAATAAACTATCACCGTATTGCTAGCACCAAAAGAATTTTTCTTACAGCAAGAAAAATCATACACGGTCTCACTTGAGAGAATTATTTTTCTAAGTGCTGGTTTTAATTGATCATATACCATATTTTATAGTTGTATCATCATACTTCAGAACAACCTTTTTAAGGAAATAGTTATTTTAGTTTCTTTTTATTTTAGTCAAGCTGCTTCAGTCTGATTTTTTTTTTAAGCACACAGAAATATTTTGGATTAATTTCTTCCTTCTTCCTCCTCTTCCTTCCTCCTCCTTATTGCTTTTGACACTAGTAAATCCTGTTTGAGACAGGTAGGATAAAATAGTTTATATTCTCTTGCAACATATAAAACCCTCAACACCAAATGAAAATATATACATTAAAAAAAATTAAGAACACAAATTTTAAAACCAGCAGTATAAAAATTCCGGCAACAGTACAACCCATGCTTAAATGTTATAATAACATCACCTAACAATAAACAAAAAAATATTTTCAGAATGTAAGAAGGCACGTATCTTCTGGAGAATTGCTTTATGGCTTTTGTGATATAAAACAAAAATTTCTGAACTAAATGTATTTGTTGTACCCAAGAAAATAATATTCCCCAAAATGATACAAAATAACATACCCAAAATATAAATACAAAATTAAAAAAATACAAAATACAAAATAATACCTCCCAAAATGCAATATAGTATACTCAAAATAATAATCCCTAAATAATATTCCCAAATGCCCATTAATATCTACAATATACCCAAGGAAAAATAAAAAACAAAAACATAAAATAGGTCCTTGACCTCTCCTTAACCATAGAATCTCTCTCCTGTCCTTCCCCCAAATGTTTGTCCTAGAGACCTTTATTAAGAAAGAAAAAAATAGCTGCCATGCATGATAAACAATTTCTATGATCCAATATAACTAACAAAGAACTAAAAATAGCAAATATTTGTAGTTGAAGCTGAATATTCACCAAGTTTCCAATACTTAAATCTCAGCCTTTTTGCAAACCCATTGTTGAGTCTAACAACCCAAGAGTTAAGGTCAGTGGGATTCAAATAATTTAACAACCGGTTCTCTGCCCTAATGGTTTCTTCCAACAATCAGTTCACCAAACTGCACAGAAAGTTAACAAGCGGTTCTCCCAAACTGGTGTGAACTGGCTGAATCCCACCACTGGTTAAGGTTCTATCTCACATGCTCAATATCTAATACTAATACAGATTAACAGAGTTGAAAGAGACCTTGTAGGTCATCTAGTCGAATCCCCCCGTCCAAGCACACCCTACATTGTTTCTGACAGATGACAGTCCAGTCTCTTCTTGAAAGCTTCCAGTGATGAAGCACTCACAACTTCCGAAAGCAAGCTGTTCCATTGGTTGATTGCTCTCTGTCAAAAAATTTCTCCTTATTTCCAGGTTGAATCACTCCTTGTTCAGTTTCCATCCATTTTCCTTGTCAGGCCTACAGGCGCTTTGGAAAATAGCTTGACCCCTTCCTCTCTGTGGCAGCCCCTCAAATATTGGAACACTGCTATCAAGTCTCCCCTGGTCCATCTATTCACTAGGCTAGCCATGCCCAGGGCTCTTGTATTGTGCTGACACAGAAAGTGGACCGTTTACTCCTTTAATTTCCTTGCAAGTGATTATAATTTATAAAACCCAATTTTATAAAGAGGTAAACTAACTCAGCCCAGGTTGTGGGGATATGGAAGTCCAATGCTTCATTTTGCCAAGGAGCACTGTGATTATTATTATGCTGGCTCACCAGCAAGAAGATCTACCACTTCCCAAGTCATCACACCCTTGGACCCCATCCTGCTTTTACCCAAGAAGCTCAGCTGAGGCTTGGGCCTTTTCACCCATCTGATCTTAGCTCATCGGCCATATAAAATATGGAGTGGGCCTCTGGATTTGGTGCAGAGGATTCTCAATGTTTGGTTTTAAAGTGGAGAGAAAGATTTACTAGAATTAAATTGGCTCTGAATTTTTATGGAAGCAGATCTGCAAATTTTGTCAAATCCATCTATATCATAAATTGGAGCACTGGGCAAAGTCTACTGGTAGTCAATTTTCCGCAACAGAGAATGTACACAGACATTCTCTACAGACATTGAAAAACACACTATGCATCTAAAACACCTCTCCTACTAGCTAGAGGAAAGATTTTTCCAGGAAAAAAAACCTGTAAATAAAATTGGTGGACTGCAATAGTGTCCAACTAACATGGACCGCAAAACAGTAAGGATTTATACCTGGTCTGAGCATTCTGTTATATAGCATTTTAAATGCTTCTTTTCTCTTCTACTATATTTATTAGTGAGGCACTAATAATCCATGGTTTACAAACTAAACACAAGGCTCTGCTACTTCAAGATATTTACAGCTTAAATGGAAGTGAGGGGAGGGGAAAGAAATTAAATGAAACAACAGGATTTATTGGAGTCAATACAGTTACAATACTTAGCTTCACTGAAGTTGCAAAATGAGAAATAAGGCATTTTTTACCAAAAGCTTTGGAAGACAACTGTGGTTTGACCAGAGTTCAAAGAAACGATTTGGGAAAATGTCACAGGGTATAAAGGGCAGTAGTAGAGAGCATTTTGAGATTATTGTTTTTGCAAGGGCAATTTGAAACTAAACCAGAATTTAGATAATTTGATAGTTAGTGAACTTCTTGATATGCTACTACATCAAAATGTTATTCCAAATTGCTTTGGCAGTCATGACTTAGCTTACTATTTAACAGGGGCAGATAATTCATATTTTCCTTATTGTTTCAATCCATATTCTACAGGGTGGTTGCTAAAGTTGGTTCATATCTTGTTGTTGTTGTTGATCATCACAGTCAGCCAGATGTTCAGATTAGGTTTAGAATTTTTGTCTACTATTATTATAAAATTTTATTCATTAAACATGAAACTCAGTCAACTGAACATTTAAAAATGTATCACAAATATCACTGACTGGCTCTGATGATTGATACGGGTTGCTGCCAGCATCCTAAGTATCAACCAAGTATCTTCTTAAAATATAAGTTGTTCCAAATAGTGCAGTCTTTTGCAGCTCCGCTGGCGCTACAATGGGAAGCTGCAACTTCTTGATATATTTTGCAAAATTTTTAGACATGGTACCAAGTGCCCCAATGACAACATCACACTTACATGTTTCATCCATAATTGTGTAGTTTTGATGCCCAGGTCACAATATTTCATAATTTTTTCCAGTTCTTTTTCTTCGAGTCTAGCATCTCCTGGTACAGCAATATCAATAAATGTACATTTTGGTTTTTGACAACTGTGATATCTGGCATGTTCCAAATGACGATCCATCTGTATTCGAAACTATTACACCATTCCAATAACTTCCATTGTTATTATTGTTCTTCTTCTTGTTGTTGTTGCTGCTGCTGCTGCTGTTCTTGTTCTTATTATTACTTTTATGCATTACAAAAGTGTACTATATTTTTTTGGCCTTAGACCAAAAAATAATAAAAATAAAAGAAGAAAACAGGAAATATGGCAGGGTAGATGAGGGAAACTCAATAAGAGAATGAAGAATGCCATACAAAACAGGAATCCTTTTCTGGATTAAATTTTAAGTTGAGCCAGAGAGGAGTTTGGGATTAATAAAATCTGCCTTTTCTTCCAGAAAAGATTTGTAAGCCCTTAAGGCTCATTTTTAACTCAAACATGAGCTTGATTAGCATCTTTTGCTTCAGCCTACTTGTAACTATTTTGTTTGCCTAAATCAGACAGTTTAACACACCATAATTTTAGCACTATTTTCTGTTCTACTCTGCCTCAAATTTTGACTGATCAGCACTATGTAATTTCTGAGAAAAGCATATACACAATTCCTTGAATAGCTGAATTTAAACTCATTACTGAGAGGTATGCCTGATCTTTTATACAGAAACAAACTCTGGTGGTGGTAGTATTGATAGGCATGTGTGTGTATGTGTCAACAAGCCAGCTACTTCATGACACACATAAATGCTTTAATCAGGGCCTAGAGTAATATAGAATGTGTTCATAATACATATAGTACATATATGTTATTAGGCATGAGTACATGAGCCAAGTTATATTAATTTTATTAACTTTCCAGAATCCCATCTGGAACAGATAAGAGGCTGAAAAGACTTTCCATCAAAGAAAACTACATTTATTCTGATTAGTTGATCAAGCCAGAGCCTTATGCTGCTTAAGTGCTTGGCCTTTTTTTTTACCACTCTCTATATACAAGAATAACAGAGTTGGACAGGACCTTGTATTCTTCTAGTCCACCCCACCCCCAAGCAGGAGACCCTACTCAATTTCTGACAGATGGCAGTCCAGTCTCTTCTTGAAAGCTGCCAGTGATGAAGCTCCCACAACTTCTGAAGGCAACTTCTGTTCCCTTGGTTGATTGTTCTTACTGTCAGAAAATTTATCCTTATTTCTAGGTTGAATCTGTTCTTGATCAGTTTCCATCTACTATTCCTTATCTTGCCTTCAAGTGCTTTAGAAAATAGCTTGACCCCTTCCTCTCTGTGCCAGCCACTCAAATATTGGAACACTATTATCATGCTTCCCCGGTCCTTCTCCTCACTAGACTAGCTGTACATTTCCTGTAACCATTCTTCCTGATTTTAAATCTTGACATGTTTGTTGTTTGTAAGAGAAAATTTGAAAAACCAAAAGGAAGCTGAATGGAACAGCTTGGAAAACAATAAGTTTGGGTGGCTGCAACCTTACAGAAAAGATCTCAAGTCCATGCTCTACTTGGTATAGACATATTTCCCACAATTTGAGTAATGCCCATATTGGGAAGAGCATCCAATTGGGTCATGTTGGCTAGGCAATTCTGGAAGCTTATACTTATGAAGATTGTCTAGAATGGAGAAGTTCAATTAAGGACCGGCAGAAAGATCTGTAGCAAATACAGGGAAAGTGCATGTATATGTCAGCCTGCCTATTGCAAATCTTTGAAGAAAGATTTAAATCATCATCATCATCATCATCATCATCATCATCATCATCATCATCATCATCATTTGTCATTGTTACATTAGCCAGGAGGCTATGATGCAATTGTGGAGTTGTATTTTTACCAACTCTGTCAGGTACATACTTGCATATACCACAAGAGGGTGAGATAACTTCACATCAGAAAAAAAGGTGAATGGCTCTTCCCGCAATGTCATCCAAGGCCCTCCTCTCTCCACAAGAGCCACCTAGCCATCAGGAAGGTTCAGAGCTAGCAGGAATCTGCCTGCCAGCACAGAGCACCAACTGATCTCTGTGCCAAAGTGGTATCTATTTGTCTACTTACATGCTTTCAAACTGTAAGGAAGGCAGAAGCTGAAACAAGTGTCAGGAGCCCAACATGGTATGCAGTGATAGGACTCGCACCATTGGAGCGCAGATCACTTCCAGCATCATTAAGCCACTGAGCCACCATGCCTCTTGGCCAACATAATCTAACAGATTTCTTTTGTTTATAGGGGCAGGAAAATATATCACATTTGGTTATTACTTATCAGTAAAAATTATATATATACATATACATGTGTATATGCGTGTGTGCATGCACATGTGCATGTAGGTATATGCATGTATATGTATGTATTTGCAAAGCAGCAGATAAGTCTTTAGTAACTGGACTGAAGTTTTTTCCTCATTTACAAGATTTTATTCAATGCAAAAATCAGTTACCAAAGAAAACTGGGTAGGTGATAGCATCAAAACCTGCTGGAGCTTTTGTGCTTTTTTTTTTAAAAAAACCCATCCACTTCAATATCCATCAATATGTCATTGTCAATCACCATCTTGCCTCTGCTTCCCCACTGTGTCCCAAGGCTGAATGATCATCAGAACCACTTTTGTGCGATACAATCTCTAGACTCTATAGTGGTTTGACAATTATTTTAGAAGTCTGGGTTGGTTTGTCATTAAGTTATTAGAAGAAAATGTAAATGGTAGCATTGTGTGTTTATCTGTTCAGACAACCTGTAAATGGTATTAAATAAGCCCTTAGAACTATTGAAAATCATATGATGCAATCCAGATGGAATGAGCAATTCTAGCCTCCACTCATCTAAACAACAGATTTAAATGTGCCTTTAAACATCTTTCATTGTAAACAGTATCAGTGCAGAGTTTTGGTCTGGCTGATTTTTCCCATAATCAGTGAGATATAAATGATTTACATAAACATATAACATATCTTTACATATAACATATCTTTACATGTAAAATTATATTTGTATGTTCAGTACCAAGTTTAAAAGGATGAGCAAGCTTCAGGCCCTATCACAGAGGCAAAGGCCTTTGGATTTTCCAAGATATGGTTAGCCTTGGCTGCCTTTCAGAAGGCATTAAAGACCTCCAACTCCATCATTGGGTCTATGAGTAGTATGAAATATTGGTTAACTTTTTTTTTTCTGATGCATAGGTATATGTATGTTTTGGATTGTTGCTCTTTTTTTGTTTTATTATCTGGTCTTTACTACTACTATTGCTGACAAAGCCTTAAGTCATGCATGAAGTAAGGCAACCATATAAATCAACAAAATCATATCTTTATCTTGGTACCAGTGTCTGTGTGTGTGTGAAGTGATGGTGGGGAGGTGATAGCAAGCAAGGCAGGGGTGCTTTCATGCAAGAGAAATATGTTTTGCAATTGAGTTCAGTGTGACAGATGGCTCTTGAAGAACTGTTAAAAATGTGGATGCATGTTTTGTTTCTCATAACATATGGTTCAAAACTTCTCTCTATCTCAGTTACATCAACAGTTTTGGAAATGTGAGTATTTTCCCCATCTGGTGGAAATATTCCAAAATTCATTGCATTGATTTTGCAAATAAGAAAACAGCTGGAAAAAGGTTTTGTTATTAATATTATTAAAATTTTCCACATTTATATTTCAAAGAGATGGAGCTTTTATAGCCTTTCTTAAGGGCTTACTGTTTCTCAGCTGTAGTTTCTCTTTAAATGTTAATAACAATTGGTGTAGTATTCATTTGTTTTTTCTGGCCATTAACCTCCCTTGGTTTACTTGGATATCACTGGATAATTCAACATAACATTGTAAGTCCAAAGAATTTGAACATCATTTGAAATTCAAGTCAATTGCCAGATATGATTATTCTGTACCAAAAAGTTGCAGTTTCTCTTCCTAGTGGTATTATTTTGTGTCTAAGTATTTTGTCAGGAACATAAAAAACAGGTTCCACATTAGCAAAGAAATGATACAAGGTTATATATTCTATCTATATTCAACCTATATATAAAATATAGGGGGACAGGATGGTTCAGCATTTAAAAATGCTACCCTTGTGAGTTGTCCATCTGACAGCTTGGGTTTGAAACCCAAATGCCATACGATGGGGTGAGCTCCTGTTACTTTTCCCAGCTCCTGTCCACCCAGCAGTTCGAAACCATACAAATGTAAGTAGATAAATAGGTACCACTTGAGAAGATAACAGTTTCTGTTTCCTGGCCACATGTCCATGGAAATGTCTTCAGACAATGCTGGCTCTCTTGACTAACAAATGGAGATGAACCCAGGCCCCTAGAGTTGGAGACGATTGGACAAGGGAAATATTTACCATTTTATTTAAAATATATATTTACGGAAGCTAGATCAGAAAAAGATGAGCAGAGTTTTAAAATTAAAGTTGAGAAAAGAAACATTGAAAAGCTGTTCTGTGTTGATGACACTACCCTGATAGCTGAAAATGCAAAGGATCTGAATGGGAAGGATGATCTCAAATAAGTTAGAAATATACTTTGTTTCAGGCTTGGAAAGCATAAAATATTTGATACCTCAATATTGAAAGTGATAACCAAATATTTTACCTGCTTCTCAATCGTAAAACCCTTTATTCATCAATTTGGTTTGATCTTCTATTTTCACATTTTTGTTAACATCTTTATGTTCTGTTTATTAATCTTGATACTTGTCAATGTACCAAATTCATTTAATTCCCTTGAAATGAGCTTCCGTAATCATACCAAGGTATATGGAAAAGCCTTTAACTTATAACATTGGAAAATGTGAATGTTTGGGTTTGAGATAGATCACCCAAGTAATCACAAAAAATCATTCTACTTGATAGTGTATGCTTAATTCCTGTAACTGGAGATGAAGTTGTAGGTTAGCATTTTCCTTTATAGAATAGATGAATCATATTTTTGGTGACTTGATTCAGAATGACTATGCTATTAGATAGCATATCTGTGGTGGAACAGTGGTTAGAATGCAGTATTGCAGGCTAACTCTGTCGATTGCCAGCAGTTTGATTCTCACTGACTCACGGTTGACTCATCCTCTCATCCTTCTGAGGTCAGTAAAATGAGGACCCAGATTGTTGGGGGAAATATACTGATTCTGTAAACCATTTCGAATCGGCCGTAAGGCACTGTGAAGTGGTATATAAATCTAAGTGCTACTGCTATCGCTATTTTAGTTTTAATTTTTTTTTCTCATGGATTTTTGGATGGAATGTTAATATTTTTCTTTCTTTATAAATAAATAATAAACATTCAGGCTTACAACATTTGGTTGTGCATTTCCTACCTCAAAGTAGCAGAAACAGCACCTAAAAGCACAAAAGAACAATAAAAAGCACCTACAAAATGTTTGGAAATAACAAATGAACAGAAACTACAAGTTATTTATCAATGCTTTGCCATATGTAATCCTTTTTCATTAATTTAAATAATTTTACTAAATTAAGCTTATGTAGAATTTGATGAATGGCAAGGAATCTTTAGGCTCTTAGTTTAAAATGATATTGTGAGAAAAAGAACATCTTTCTTTTAAGTCCCACTCCCATCCATGTAAAGATTGTACTAATCATCATATTGTACTAGTCATCATAGGTTAAGAAGGAATGTACAGAGATATTGTAGATCTTGAAGATGGAGCTATAGTGATATATCTAGGACTAGAATGAAAAACATAACTGCCATTCTTACCCCCAAAATGAGAAGAGATAACTTTTTTCTTATTTTAAAATATTCTCTTATATCAATATTTTGGACATTTAAGCATCAGTGTTCAGGTAACCCACCACAGCTAAAGCATTATGAGACTAATTGATTTGAGTTTAGCAGTACCGTGTTTCTCATATAATAAGGCCAGGTCCTATTTTTTTTGAGCCCCGAAAAAATGGCTAGGCCGTCTTTTCAGGGGTGACTTAATTCCCCCCCCTTGCATCTTCGGGCAGGCGGGCAGCGACGGCTTGGATGTTGACCTCGGCGTTGGTGGGGCACTTTGTATCAGGGTCAACGCAGGCAGCACCATATCCGGGTGTGCAACAAAAGTACTTCCTAATGGCAAGCCCCCCCACCATTCCCCCCCATTTCGCATGTTTTAATATAGGCCTTAATTTGGGGGGAGGGGCTTAATTTCATTTCATGCCTATAAAACATGCTGGGACTTCCTATTGGGGGAGGCCGTATTGTTGGAGAAACAGAGTATTATCTATTTTAGTTAAATATACAGATTACCCAAAATTATTCCTTTAATTAATTCAATCAACGTACTATCTTAACAAACCTACCATGCCAAAAAGAAAATCCAATGCCAAACCACAACCTAAAGAGAAGATAATCCCCACCAATGAACCACAAGACTCCTGCACATGCCTTAAATGCTACAAAAATCTAAAGGATAATGAAAACTCCATCAAATGTTCTCTGTGTAAAAAATACGCTCATCGTGACTGCTTGGGATTAACCAAGCAATTTATTCAATACCTGGAATCATCCAATGAGTTTCCATATCTCTGCAAACCATGCAAACCCAAACTGGATCTGTTGGAAAGAGTTGATACCATTGAAACCATTGAAACATCCCTTAACACCATAGTAGCATCCCTGGACGCCGTAAAAGAAAGAATATCCAACCTTGAAAAAAAGACACAACGCAAAAACCTGAACATCCAATAGCTACTAACCACATCTCTACCCAACAACCACAACCCAATCCAAAACCCAATCCACAAATAAACACAACCCAGACAAATATTGATATCCCAATCCTCATCAGAGAAGCTGTTGAGCGTGAACGGAGACGTCCAAACGCCATCTTATTTGGTCTAGAGGACATCAATGACAATGATGACATCACAACTGTCCGAAACATCATCAGTGATTATCAAGCATCAACCATCTCCGCTGATGAAATACTTGACATTTCCCGCATTGGCTGAGAGCTCAAAAACAGAGACGGCTCTGTGGCCCCACGCTTGTGCAGGGTCATTTGCAAAAATGAATCAAGCAAACGTAAATTCATTTACACTATAAATTCACTCGCCAAAACCAACACCAACCATAAGAACCTCCGTTGTCGCCCTGACCTAACCATACAGCAACGTGCCCGCTCCCGTGTACTCCACACCGAACTCAAAAATGTCTAGACAATGGAGAGAAGGACCTGTACATTGACTACCATGCTGACTGTATCAAAAGTAAGCCACACAACCCGCAACTCAGCTTTAACCCTCAACCACAACCCTACCTCAACCGATCCACCATCACCCAAGACTAGGCATGCACGCCCTAACTACCTCAGTTCCAACTACTGCTGGCCTTAAATGCAAACTACTCAATGCAAGAAGCCTCGTGAATAAAATACCTGAATTTTTCCTCCTACTAAATATGGCTAAATTCGACATTATATTTGTCTGTGAAACATGGCTCAATGCATCTCTCCTGACTCCATTACCACAGTAAGAGACTATCATGTTTACCGATCAGATCGTGAAATTCGTAGAGGAGGTGGTGTTGCTATCTTCTATAAAAAGTCCTTACATCTAAAAATATCCAAGTTACCCAGGAGCTTGCTCTTCCTGAGACCATCATCTGTGAACTATCCTTAAATATCACAATTCGATTCTTACTATGTTACAGAGCACCTGATTATGACATCGAACATGTAAACAAGCTAAATACATTACTAACATGGGCTGCATCCTGCCCATACCCTTTTATCTTTCTTGGGGATTTCAATCTACCTCATATTGACTGGACCCTAAATGATTGTACAACTGAAATCATACACACAACCTTCTACAATGCTATTACAAATCTGGGACTGGAACAACTAGTAACCAACAACACTAGACTAAACAACTGCCTCGATCTCATCTTCTGCAATAGTTTGAATTTAATTTACGGAATACAAACTAAAGAACCCTTTTCCAGCAGTGACCACAATATGATTGACTTTTGTCTCAACATACGCCCACACAAAAATCACCACAATGATGTAATCCCCAATTGTAACTTCAAAAAGGCAACTATGATCTTATAGACAACGATCTCTCATCCCTTGATTGGCAATCTCTATTCACTGGATGCAACACTGTTGAAGACCATTACAACATATTTTTACTTGAAGTCAAAAGAGTCATCAAACTATATGTACCAACAACAACTCCCAAAACAAAACAAAAAAGCAGATTACCCATAACAATAAGGAAACTTCAATCCAAAAAGAGATCACTCTGGCGGAAAAACAAATCTGGTCACGTTGCCAATTTCAAAAGCCGATACAAAAATTTATGCCACCAGATAAAGACCGAATGCATCAATTATCACATTAAACAAGAGGAAAACCTTCTAAGCACCAATTCCACCCATGCTTTTTACAATTTTGTAAACAACAAACTAAAAGACTCAAGGTCCATCCCACCCTTGATAGGACCTGATGGTAAAGACTGCAACAACGACACCATTAAAGCCAACATCTTTAACACATTCTTCGGCTCAGTATTTGTAAACAGCAATGGATCATGCCCAGTATTTCCTAGCCATACCACAGATAACAACAATGATCTAATACATATTGATTTTACAGAAGACAATGTTGAAAAAGCACTACGCAATCTAAAACCATCTCTATCTATTGGACCGGATGGAATATGTGCCTACTTCTTAAAAAAGCTATCCACTGCCATAGCCAAACCTCTAAGCATAATCTTTGAAAAATCTTTCATGACCAGCTCCTTGCCTAACCTATGGTCACAAGCCACAGTTATCCCCATCTTCAAAAAGGGAGACCCAAGCCTAGTTGAAAATTACAGACCAATCTCCTTATGCTGCGTCACCTGTAAAGTCATGGAATCAATTATTAACCAATCCATCATCCTCCACTTAGAGACAAACAACCTACTCTCCAATAAACAATTTGGTTTCAGAAAAAAACTATCCTGTAATCTGCAACTCTTACACTGCAAAAACATATGGACGACACAACTCGACCAGGGCAAAGCAATAGACGCAATCTACATAGACTTCTGTAAAGCCTTTGATTCAGTGGTACACGACAAACTACTCCTAAAAATAAAATCCTATGGTATCTCTGGACAACTGAATAACTGGATAGAAGCATTCCTGGCAAACAGACAACAAATGGTCAAAATTGGGAGTGTCCTATCAAATTCTGTACCTGTCAACAGTGGTGTCCCCCAAGGCAGTGTTCTAGGACCAACTCTCTTCATACTCTACATAAATGACCTCTGTGATCATATTAAGAGCAATTGTGTTCTTTTCGCTGATGATATAAAGCTGTTCAATACCACAGACAATACTGCTACCCTACAAAAAGACCTTGACTATGTATCAGAATGGTCAAACAAATCGCAACTTCAAATCTCAACAAATAAATGCTCTGCCTTACATATTGGCAAAAAAAAAATCAGAAAATAAAATACAAGCTGAATAGTCAAGATCTTGTTGATGACCCAAGCTCTGTAAAGGACCTTGGAATACTCACCTCTAATGATCTAAGTGCTAGAGCCCACTGCAACTACATAGCCAAAAAGGCATTAAGAGTTGTTAACCTAATCCTACATAGCTTTTTCTCTGGTAATATCACACTACTAACCAGAGCATACAAAACATTTGCTAGACCAATACTCGAATACAGTTCATCAGTCTGGAACCCACATTACGTATCTGATATTAGCACAATTGAGAAAGTCCAGAAATATTTCACAAGAAGAGTTCTCCAGTCCTCTACTCGTTGTAGAATACCTTATGCCACCCATACTTGAAATTCTAGAACTAGAAAACCTTGAATTACGCCGTCTTCGGTCTGATTTAAGTATGGTATATAAAATCATACATTGCAATGTCCTACCTGTCAATGAATACTTCAGCTTCAACCATAACAACACAAGAGCACACAATAGATACAAACTCAAAAGTTAACCACACCAAACTTGATTGCAGGAAATACGACTTCAGCAATAGAATGGTCAATGTCTGGAATACTCTACCCGACTCTGTAGTTTCTTCCCCAAACCCCAAAAACTTTAACCTTAGACTGTCTACTATTGACCTCACCCCTTTCCTAAGAGGCCTGTAGGGGGCGTGCATAAGCGCACCAACGTGCCTACCGTCCCTGTCCTATTGTTTCTCTTATTCTTCTTTTATTTTTCTTATATGTACCCATTTCATGTATTCACAACTATGTATACACTTATACTTATTATCTTGTAAACAATTGGCAAATCAAATAAATAAATAAAATAAATAAATAAATAAATAAATAAATCTCTTCTTCTTAAAAGTCTCACTGAGGGAATACAATGAATCTACAATTCAGTATTTCGCTGTAGATATTGGATCTATATTAACTTTAGATAACACAGGAACACAGTTTGCAGACACATTGCCAATTGAACATGGCCTCTTTTTATAATTTCTAAAATAGATTTTCTGTCACTCCCTCTCAGTTTGAAAGACATGGCAATTAAATTTTTGCACTGGCAAAGATTGTAATAAAAATGTAATACATTTATGCATATTATCATTTTACTGATGTTTTGTGCCACAACTAAATATGACATAAGGAAAAAACTGAAACTATTCACAGAATTGTTTAAAATATGCCAGTTTCTGAATATCATAGACATACTTACCTTCTGTTGTGATTAGGTTTTTATTTGGGGAACCTTGGATCTTAATTTTGATTTCTCTTCAGTTTATGATTATAAATTCAGTTAAAAAAAACCTACTGCCAGCTTCTTGGGTTTGGTTCATAACTTGGATCTGCATATTGTATTTATGGCGGACGTATAAACCAAGCTGCAACTACTAAATATATATGGATGAAACAGTCATTACAATACTCTTGTTGGAAAATTATATAAATCTCTGTTAACTATTTAAAAAATTGAGTATTTGGTCAGTAAATTGCATATAACTCTGAGAGGTGGCATGTGGACTTGGCAAAGTAGCTCAGAGATCCTGGCATGCAGAAGCATGCTTGAAATAAAACTGTGCTTTGATTTCAGTTGTGGCAGTCTGTGCCTGAAGTGAGCAGGGAATGTGGCATGTAGCATTAAGACTGGTTATCTGTGTACTTTTTTCTTATATTACTAATGTTATTTCCTCATTGAAACAACAACCTCCTGAGATTGGGTTAACCACCCTATTGGTCTTTAGAAAACCATTAAAATATTATTATTTTTCCAGACAGGCTTTGAAAAGATTAGTGATGAATAGGGGACTGAATACTGTGGCCTTGTTTCATTTTGCTTATTATAATTTAAGTGTTGCCTTGTTTTGATTTTCTTATTATAGTTTGTATATTAATATTTTTATGTAGTAAATTGATTTCCTAATTGGAATGGAGCTAAAGTTGGAGAAACATTTGCTCTACTTCACTCAACTACCATATCTTTCCATTCGTACTTGTTATTTTTATTCATTAGATAAAGATAAATTTCCCCTGTCCAATCACGTCCGACTCTAGGGGGTGGTTTGACATCTCTGTTTCTTACCTGAGGGAAATCATCATTTCCAAAAACATTTCCATGGTCATGTGGCCAGCATGATTTTATATCAATGCACATGGAATGCTGTTATCTTCCCATTGAACAGGTGCCTATTTATCTGTTCACATTTGCATATTTTTGAACTTCTAGGTTGGCAAGAACTATGGTAAGTAAAGGGAGCTCATCCCATTGTGTGGTGCTGAAGCTTTCCAGCTGACAAGCTCAGTGGAATCATTCTGCCATCTCTGCAAAGATGATGGTACTGAAACTACAACCCTGAACAAATATGAATTATTCATATACAAGCACTAAAGAGTGGGAAATATTTTGTGCAAAGTCTTACCACCAGAGGTTATGGAGTTGCATATAAGTCTAGTAATTCTTGGGACAGTCTACAGATAACAGTACCAAAGACTGGATTCAATATATCAATGTATAAATAGAAACATATTTGCACATCTTATAGTGCTGATCTGATCTTGTGATTTCTTGAAGTTTTCTCCAGCTAGGTATGCAAATTTAACCATCATTCTTCTTCTACCTATTAATCATTATTTCAGCACTGCCTCCTATAATATTCAAATAGAAAATCCTCAGGCACCTCTCCTGCCATTCACGGATGTAGCAAGCATAAGAAGATACCTTTTATGATAAATATATGCAGAGTTCCCTTTGCTCTCAGAAAGCAACAAGACCCTATGGACTCCTTACCCATACTTTTTGAGGGATTTTTTTCTAAAATCTCCTTTGTGTCTTGGGTTTATATGAAATACGCTAACGTTCAAACAAAACAAATAAAGAATATACTTTGGGGGCTGCTAAGATGTGGTAACTTGTTCAACCTACATATCTAGAGGTCCCCACCATTCCAACAGCCTTGCATGCCAAATTGAATTACAGGAAAGCTATTACTGAATTAAAATGTTTTACTGTGATTTAAGGGGAAAATGATATAATGTGTGAATGGTAAATAATTATATTAATCTGTTAAACTAAATTACACTTAAATTAAATTTAGCTTTCCTCCTGAAAGCTTTCATCCATTTTTGGTGTATGGCTCATAGGTCACTGCTCAAAGATCACATATCATTCTCAGAACTGATTTTCATGATGTTTTCCCTGAATGATTTCTCAATGCTCTGACAGTATTATTAATTTACTTAAACAATGACCCATGTACTTACTTGTTTTACTTTTAAATCACATATTTACACATCATGTAAATATGGCTCAAAAAACATATATCACAAGATGGAACAATACAAAAGACAACAGTGAAACCCAGCAAAATAAAAGTCATGTTCACCAGTAATAAGACTAAACCCAGCAGATAAAAGCTTATTAATGTCTCTATAAACCTAATAGAAGGCAAACCACTTGTCTGTCTGTCTGCCTGTCTGCCTGCCTGCCTGCCTGCCTGCCTATCTGTGTCTGTCTGTCTGTCTCTGCCCAGGAAGAAGCAATGGCAAACCACTTCTGAAATCTTGCTAAGAATAATAAAATGGAAGTCTAGTCTAACCCTTAACTCAAGCAGGAGACCCTATACCATTTCAGACAAATAACTGTCCAATCTCTTCATAAAAAACTTTTGTAATGGATGCGACTAGTTCAGGCAGTTGCCAAGAATCAACACTTACTCAAAGATACAAAAAGAAAAGAATCAAAATGTAAGAATGAAAATAATATGAAGAGGTAGCAGCACTAAACAGTGATTTTAAAAAGCAAGAGAGAAAATAGAGAAAATGCAATAACTGTTTCTTCTTATATTTTGTTCAACAAAGTGAGGCACGTACTAATGAAATGACTCCATTTGACATTAAATATAAGGACATAATTCAGTGTTAGTTTTAAATTGAAAGCCAGATATCTCAGTCCCTACATTTTTTTAGACTTTTTTCAGACCTAGAATTTTACAACTTGCAACTTCTAAAATATTCTAAACAAAGAAATACTTTTTTTTTTCAACAGGAGAATAAAAATACAATATATAATGCAATGCATAATATCTTTTACCAACTGAAATATCAGGCTGGAAGCTGGTGTCCACTTCTGCATAACAATCTGAGTTCCAGTGATAGAATTCTTGGAACAAATGTTCCGGCCATGGAACTCCGTTTGGTTGTAATCGGTAGCAGGACTTGTAAGCTTTTCAGCACCAAAGAAATACATTTAGTAATAATTTTAAAAATCTTTAGTTTAAGGTGAGAGTGCTAAGATCATTACAATTTCCACTTATGCTTCAAAACCTTCAGGAAATTAGAAATTAGGATCAAGAGTTTAATATTCCTCATAACATAAGCTTTAAATGCTTTACTGAGTCTTGTATATTAAATGAGTTTATAAATTAGGAACTTCATTGAATGCATTAGTGTTTAGGTCAATCTTGGTTGGAAAAGGATGCATCCAAGTGGATACTGAAGAGATGCAGTTTCCCAATCACTTGAAAGACACTCCTGACTAAATTATGCCTAAAATTTTGAGCATGCGTTAGCATAGTCCCAAATTTTCATTTTTTACAGTAATCATGCAGGCAAAAACTCAGTAGAGCCACCATTAACTCCCAGTGATCTCTTACACAAATATGCCTGATGGAATTGGCTGACATCATTGGCTGACATCATTTTAATCAATCTCTGATACTACATTGTTAGTCCAGACAGAAAGTAAAAAATTATGTTATGCCCCTGTTGAAGTCTGACTCCAAGGGAGAGATGAAACAGCTGACAGGGAGTGGGAGTGTGGCTCTGGTGGTTGTGGAGGAAACTGGGGAAGGGCACAGGTCAGATGAGCATTCAGAGGAAGACTCAGGCCCATCCCTTCTTCATCTTAGGGCACGCAGGGAGGAGCGGATAAGGGAGAAACATGAGTGGCGTGGTCTATGGGAGAGGAAGGGGCCCTGATCCCCTTAACTGGGAGGACTGGTTAAAAGAACAAACTGCGCATGACAAAGTTGCTGGAAGCAAAGCGTGCATTCTTGTCGGAGCTTATCTGTGTTTTGGCTTCCTCCCAACTGTGGTTGCTGTGTTATCTGATAGAAGTCTGCAATTAATCATCCTTGCCTGCCATAGTAATTCCTTCAGTGTGTTATGTTGGTTTTTTTATTTCAAATTAACTTTACTTTGGGTGCGGAGTGCATTTACTCCCTCCATAAACTGTATTCTTTTCTTTTCTTCTTTTTAAATAAAAAAATTATTTGGGTTTTCACAAAACATAATACAAGTAAAATTTCTTTTTTTGAGAATAGCATGGTCCCGGGTTATCACTTCTTCATACAGACACAAATTCATTTTCATATTCATTTTTGTGTTCTATTCCATATCTTATTACTATTTTAACATTTTCTCAATAATTTTTCTCTTCCCTTAGTTTTTTCAATCTTACTTTTAATTATCTCATTTCTTTCTAAATTCAATTATATATATATATATATATATATATATATATATATATATATATATATATATATATATATATATATATATATATATATATATATATAATCTTTTTCTAAGTTTCAATATCTTTCTAGTCATTATATTTATACTTTTGTCTGTCCTGTTTCAGTGTCATATTTTCTTTTCTCATTAAACAAAATTTTTCTCTGTAGTTACTAATTGGAGTATGACCCCTTTGTATCTTTTAATTTTTATCCATTCAACTCTTATTTAAACTTCAATTTATACCTTTGCAATTATAATATTCAATATAACACATAACTTCCAGTCGAAATCTGCTTGGTACATTCTTAAATACGCACTAAGTTCTTAAAGAGAAAAAATATATATAACAATAATAAATAAAATACTTATTCTATTCCAATTCAGCTCTATCATTAATGTTAGTTATAATCTTTGACATCTTTAACATTTCTTTTCAATAGGTTATCATATTTCTAGGAACACTTATGATATTTCCATAATTTTATCATGTTTCTTTCATATTCCTATACACTTAAATTTTTTATAACACATTTATAATAATTAAAATGTTCCCTTCCTTTCCTAATTTCATTCTCTCATTCTCTTTATTTCATTTATTTATTAAACATTCCATTACATTACAATGAGTATTTTATCTATCATTTTAATCACACTTGTTTCATATTTTCAAAGTTCATTTCTATTTCTAATATTCCCTGTTTCTCTATGTCCTGTTTCTGTCCTTTATAATTTCTTTTCCTTTCCCTCTTCCCCCTCTTCTTCTCCCTTCCCTTTTTGACCCCTTCTCTCTCTAATTCTGATTCTTTCCTCTGTAAACCTCTCTTCTGTTTCTTCCTAATGTTGTAATTACTTTTCAAACTATTCTTTTTGGGGGTTGTTTTTTCAAATCTTAAATTTTTCACTCTCTTACCCTCCTTTCCTTTCTTTTCCCCACTCTCAGCTACTCTTTGGCACAAATGCAGGGAGAGAATAAGACACTCTTCACTTCAGTATTTGGTAACACAAAAGCTTATTGTTTATTCCTTCCTCCGCAAGGAATCCAAGATAATAGCTAAGCAAACAAAATAAAGTTGGATCTAACCCGAGTTTCCTGGGATTCGATATTTATAATAATTTCCCCTCATTACCCTTCATTACCCCTGATTACCCTTATTACCCATGATTACCGTTATTAATGATAATTATTCGTATGAACTCAATCACATGAATCGTGGTTAATGCGTATAGCTTCACCTCACAGCATTTTACAT
This sequence comes from Notechis scutatus, assembly GCF_049901735.1. Lineage (NCBI taxonomy): Eukaryota > Metazoa > Chordata > Lepidosauria > Squamata > Elapidae > Notechis > Notechis scutatus. The sequence continues at coordinate 134,211,235 of NC_142011.1, read as the reverse complement.
AGACCACGCATATTATTATGATACAGAGGTTATTCTGATGAAGAGGAATGCCAAACTTCAGGTTGCTGTGGCTTCAATTCAAACGTGTGTGTTGCGTAGTCGCGATACCCACAAAGAAATACTTGGTCATTGAAGATGGCTTCTTCTTTGTCCCGCCCTTCTTGTTCTACATGCATTTCTTGTTCTTTCTCATAGTTCAGGATCTCCATTTCTAAAAATTGAAATACAAAGCCAAAAGAACCTCTTCCTTCTTGTGCATCTTCTTTCTGTTTTTTAAGTTCCATTCTCAATTCTTCCAAGAATGATACCATTTTAAAAACTTTTAAACAACTACCCGATTAAGATCCTTTTGGATCTTAATTGGATCCTTTAGATCCAATAGCCAAAAATCCAAAAATCACCAAGTAATCCAAATAATCCAAAGCTGTTTCTTCTTGATTCTTTTTTCCACTTTCTCTTCCTGGGGTTCTCTTATCTTGTTACAAAGTTTCAGTTAAAATGTATCTTTTAGGAATCTTGTTAAAGTTTCACTGTTAATTCCTTTCACTTCCAGGTGGTCTCCTCTATTTTTCCAGATCCCACCCTTTTGTTTTTTTCCTTCTTTTAAAAGTTTTTTGAGAATCCAGAAATCTTTATTATCCCTTTGACATTTTATTTTCAGCTTAAATACCTTTTAATGTCAAAGTGGATTTTTGCCAATTTCTTGTTTAAATCTCTTATTTGTCAATATAGGGAAGAAAATTTTTAAAAAACAAATCCTTTCCCTTCCTTCTCTCATTCTCCATTTCAAAGTCTTCTTTGGGAACAATGTTGTTCTTTATAATTCAAATTCCAGGGTACCTTATATTGTTGCTTTTTCAGTTCGACCCAGTCAGCCAAAACTTTCTCTTCTTATCCTCCTCCTGCACATTCTTTTCTGGCCGAGTTCTTCTTTGAGATGGCCATTTCTGGCCACCGCTGCAACCGCCTTTGGGAAAGGGAGTAATGACCAGCTGGGGAGGAGAAATGTGACTTTCCTTGACCCTGCTGGCAGTCTACCCACTCTTCACCACCTCTACAGGGTGGCTTAGCCCGAAACCAGCTGGCTCGGGGCGCTCCAGCGGCGAGCACAGATCAAAACTGCACATGATCACAGATTTCGGTCTATCACCGAAGAAACTCAAACCGGAAGCCCAAACTGTTTCTTTAAGAGTTTGATATCCTGCCAAGGATAATTGGACATCGGGGCCAAGTTGGAGGCATTAAAGGGACTTTCTTCTATTTTTGTGACTTGCTTATTTATGTGTCATGCCCCAGCTCATCACAGATTATACTATTTCCATTTATATAACTTTGTACATCTTTTATAAAGTCATATTTAAACTTGCAAGATTCATTTTTCTCACCATGTACATATATACATTCAACTAGACTGTATTGTTTCTCTGTGTCATATAATATAATTATCTTTTATTTTAATATATGCCAATTAGTACTTAAATTGACAATAAAGTTAGTCTAAATCTAAATTTAAGTATAGCTAAAGACTGTATTTTACATATAAAAAAACTTAGCAGGAATTTCTACAAATCACGTTCAGTTGAGATCCTTAGCATCTTCATGTATGTCCCCTAGGCTTTTTAAAATCATTACACTTCCTCAAGTTTTCCAGTTCTTGAATCAGTTAAACACTCAAAGACATCCCCTTCCCCTGTAAGGAAAATTATCTAAAAAGGAACTTTTTTCAAAGCAAGACCAAAACACCTCCTCACTCAGATGAACAGAAATTTAACACCAAGAGTAATAGTAGATTAGCAAGCAATACCCCAAACAAGGAAGTGCCAAACAAACTAACAGTAAACAACAACCTGATTAAGGAACCACCAAGACTACTTCCACCACCATGGACAGGGCAAGACACTGATATAAAATGAGGGCAAATCCCACTCCCTACTAGTACTGACGGTGTTGGTAATGAAATGTCTTCATAAAAACAACCAAGCTTAGACAGCACCAAGGACCCCATGGTTCAATCCTGAGCATCAAATATTCTTATCTATCGGCATGGTATAATTCATATTATCATGTACCTTGATAGTAATATCAAGGTAAACCGTGTACTTTGGAAGGATGCTCCTCATGAGGCAACCATAGATCTAACCATAGATCTAACATATAAAAATAATAATAAAACAAGTGCTTAATTTTTATAAAAAATTCCAGAGAGAGACAATATAAACAAAAATTCCCTTTGTGGTTTTAACCTTCACAATAAGAAAGTAAAAGCTTGATTCAAGTTTTCAATGTACTTTCTGATTTTCAAAACATTCTCAGGGGTTTTATTCTAATGAAACATTCTGAAGAGGGCTGTTTCTGAGAGCGTGGGGTGGGGGGGACTTTTTGCACATACTCCTAGGAGAAAGATACTTCAATGCAGCTCTATCTAATATTTCCCGATTTCCTGATTTATTACTGAATCCAAAGAACAGTTCCTGATCTTATTCATTTAGCTTATCTCGTTAAAACAGTCCTATTTAAACTATTTTCCCTGTGGTTTTGGTTAGTCCATATACTTACACAGCCTGTGGGGAACTGAGGTTTAGTGTTCCCTATCTACCCCTCTTCTACTGCAGTCTTAGAATTATGTTATAAGAAGGATTTAGTGAGAGATTCTCTTATCTTTTAAAACCTGAAGTTGCTTTTATTATACCATTCACTGATACCACCCAGACATGTACAGGCAGCTCCTTTTCCGTACATTTGACATCAACCAATATAAATATCATTGAAGCACATTTAACTCATGTTGGCAGGCAGGCAGGCAGGCAAGGCAGGCAGGCAGGCAGGCAGGCAGGCAGGAAGGAAGGAAAGGATGAGATATATTTTAAACAATTATGTAGTTTAAAAAAACTGGTAGATGCTAAACTTGATTCTATTCATATGCTGATTTACTTGGAAGGACATTTCAGAAGTATTATTTTATTCTGAAAATTAGATATTTGTCTAGGTGAATTTTGTGAAATTGCATTACAAACATTTGAAATACTGTATTAAGGAGTTGAGTAAGGGGAGAATGGTGCTTGTAGTTTTAAAAAACATATTGATTTGATTTGGAGATTTGATCAACCATTCTATTGCATTCCTTATAGATAAATAGTTATAGAACAACATGTAACATGGTTAATCACTGCATTCCTCTTAGGTTTGCGAGAGAACCACTGATCTAAAACTATCCAGATGATTTCATTCTAGGCTAGTGCCTTTATCCATTATGCCAAATTGGTTCTCCTATTAAATATAGGCTATCAGAGGACAAAGAAGCTGCAAGAAAAATGTTGCCCACCAAAAGTGAAGATTCTATATCTCTTTGTCTCTATCTAGTGGTCATCTGATTTTTGCAGCCCGGATCTGATAAGCCTACCCCGTACACATAAAAAAAGTAGGAAACACCACTTCCTAGCTTAGTAATAAATTAACTGCACTTACAAATGACCTTAAACCTTTCTGTTTTATGAATATAAGTTTTAGTATATAATTATAATAAGTCAAATGGAAGAAGAGATAAACGGTTTGGAAGGAATATAAAAGCAAATTAGGAATCATAAATTGGGAACTTGGAAGGAACAGGAAAGATCATCTAGTTCTAGTCCAATCTTCTGAAATGTGCAAAAGAAAACAAAAAACATTTAAACCATAGAGCCTCTTTTTAAAAATGGAAACTTCCACAAGTAAATTGTGCAGGTTTGTATAGATCTTAATGTCAGAAAATGTTACTTATGTTTAAAGAAGTCAGCTGCAACTTATACCTTTTATGTCTGCCTCTGGTTTCTATGGCAATAGAAAATAATTCCTATGGCACCTTTTTATGCAACTGGACGTTGATATTATATTTTCCCCCAGTATTATTTTTCTTAGACTGAACACTTCTTCATTTGTTTATTTGGTTTATTTCCTAGATAGGACAATGTACAAAGAAGCAGTTCAGAAAGTGGGGTGGGGTGGGGTAGAGAAATAAACAAGCTTTTTGACTGATCTTTGTCCAGTTAATGGTTATAAACATTGTGATGGAGCCAGATCCCTGAAACTGAAGAAAAAGGTTTTGCTTTAAATAATGTAAGGAGCAAGCAGAATTATAGGGAGAGATAAAGGCAGAGAGATACTGAATGAGTTGTGGCTGGAATATTCTGGAAACCACCATTTGAAATTTCAACAGCACTGCAATGCTGCCTTTATCCTATTTTAAAATTATTTTATCTTATAAGTAACATTATTACCAAGTTTTTAATACTAATTTTCTTATTGCAATCCTAACAACATGCATGTTCTATTTTGATGATTGATAGCTTTCCAGACCATCACAAACAAACCAGTTATAGAATTCTGAAACCATGGAACTGAACCAAATTTTAACAAAAGAGTCTGGGGAAGAGTGTCATTGGCTAGCTGTAAAAGAGAAGAGCAAATGTTTGTCTTTTTTATTTTTTTATTTTGCTAAGTACAATATTCATTCTGAGTATATATGCTTCAAGTCCTAAGCTCCCTTACTTAGGAGAAAGACTTACAGTCATCATTAGGAATGACAGTCTCTAAGACATGGATGGGCTGTAGGACTGGATCAGATATTGATAGCATTATTGGGATTGTCTCACCTGAATCCTATTTAATTGATAATTTTAATACTGTTTCCTTCCAGTTTCAGACTTGATATACCTGTGTAATAAGCAGACAGACTTTAGATCAACCCTTCAGCATGGTGCTGAATAAGGCACCTGATCTAAGATCTCTCAGAGAGTTGAGGCAGAATAAACATGGTTATAGTTGCTACTTATTTGTCCCTGCATACTCCAGATTTTTCTATCAAGCAAGGAAGACAAAGTTTGTTGCTTTTTAAAGAAGCATCTGTTGGTGAAACTGTCAATGTAACTCCTCACCAGTGATGAATCAAAATTCTGCTGAGAGTCCAGCTGATTGTGGCACATATATATTTAAGAAAAAACATGTGTGTGTGTGTGTGTGTGTGTGTTGAAAAATCTGTGGACAAATCTGTGGACAAGAACTTAAATCCATGGTTTTCTTCCTGCTGTCACAGTTGGAAGAGAGGTACATAAATATTTAAAGCACTACATTTCTTTTTTGTACAGCACCCAGAGTCATGATAAACAAAAGAGCCACAGGAATATGAATAAACTGAAATTGATTCTCTCCCATGCATAAAACAATAATTTCTGCAGCTTGAGCTTCAGGTCTGCATTCCTGTAGAGCACACCACTGTTTTTAACGGTTTGTGACAGAATGGCAAAATAGCCAAACAAGGTGTGACATAATTAGTCCTCTATTATTCCCAGAGCTATGTTTTGTGAATGTTTACACTTAATAAAGTGGATAGAATCATAAAATATTCAGTGGGTGCCTGAAATTGTCAAGAACTATGGCATTTTAAGACATGGGAGTCGGGAGACGTATTAATGTAAGCATATCTTGTCTGTGCCATAAACTTTCTATAGAAAATATGATGTGATTCTTTCTTATTGATGGACTGTATTGACAAGCTTCAACAGTTTCTTATAATCTTTATGTTGGAAACCCACAATTTTTAAATTGAATTATTGAGCTTTGCTGACAAAATACATCTTGCCTGGACTAGATACCCTTATAATTTGTGTGTCATTTTTTGCAGAATGAAGCGCACAATGAACAATATGGAGACATGTAAGAAAGCCTCGTCTGCTGACTCTACCTCATCATCTGTACATTCAAATTATGTCAAAAAGAGTAAACAACAATATATGTGCAGGAACTGAAAACCACAAAAGAGTGTGAGTCAACCAAGAACTGTTCCTTCAAAGAAAATTCTAGATAGCTCTTTCAGATGTATACTGAAAGCTGAGATGAAGACTTGTCAGCTGAAATAAAATTGAAAGATATGTCAGCAGACAAAGCTGGAGTAAATTAACATTATGGCAAACCCACTTTTCACAAATAATAATTAGTTCGAATAAACTTCAGTAGTATGACAGAATGTCACACAACATTCTACAGTAGCCTTCCTCAAAGTGAGGTCTTCCCAAAATTGCCTAAGTCATTGCGATTATCATTAAGAATTTTGGGAATTGAAGGCTTGTATTTAAGTGGGCTGTGCAAAAATTGAATTCAGAGGTTTGGTTCAAGGAAAAATCATTTGACTCATTCATCTGAATCTGGTTCACAAACTGAAATTGTGCCCAAGTCTATCAACAGATAAAATTAGATGTTTTTATATCTGTCCAATTTAAAAAAAAAAATCTGAAGATTCTACTGCTACCTGGCTCCTCCATCCAAATTTTTGAAATTCCAACACATAATATATGGTATTGCAACAATTCAGAAAATCTTAGGTGGTGGGAGAAAGAGAATTATGTGACGTGATCCCTGACATTGACATGCACATCTGGCCAACATATTTTATCACGCCAATAAACTCTGCTAATCAAAGATCTTATGAGCCAGGCATAATTTTGATTCTCTGTCTCTGATGCCTTGTGCTTTTCTTTGCTTCATATATAGAATTTGCTCATTACTGCAGTGCAAATCCATTTGGGGAGTGGGGGACAGAGAGCCAAAAAACTAGTTTTTATTTTTATTTTTCTCATGTAACAAATTGGGCCCTCTCAAAATACCAACCTTCACGGTGATGAACACTCAAAGTGATTAAACAGTCTTATGTGTTCTGGAAGTTAATAAGACTACATTTATCTATGCAATGCATTAAATAATATTTGAGATCATAACATTCAAGACAACCAAACAATAACAATGGTCAATAACTCCAATCAATAGTACACAAGTTAACCTTAGGTGTTTGAAAGTCTAAAGATAACAAAGTGATCTTAAGTGATGTGTACATTTAATAAAAATAAGCAAAAAAATAAAAGTGGTGGATTTGGAGTAGTGATTCAGTTTAAGGGAACATATGCTGTACAGCAGGGATCCCCAACCTTTTCGACGCCGCGCCCGGTTCCGGGCGTCAGCTGGCGCGCAGCCCGGTTCTCGGCGTAGCTGGGCGCCGCCATCTTTTTGACGAAAATCACTTCCGGTGACGTCATCGGAAGTGATTTTTCGTCAAAAATGGCGGCGCTAGCGCTTGGTGAGCTTTTTCGGGTAGAAATGGCTTTCTACCCGGAAAAGCTCACGAAGTGGCGCCGCCATCTTTTTGACAAAAATTGCTTTTTTACCAAAAAGATGGCGGCGCCCAGCAACCAGCGGCCCGGTAAGGCTTGTTCCGCGTTCGGTACGGTCCGCGGACCGGCGGTTGGGGACCCTGCTGTACAGAGTTCAACTATTGAAGGAGGAAGCCACAAAACTGAGAGGACAGACATTGTAAATCTCACCAAGCCAGAGTTATAAGATACCTGAATATACAATGGAGGAGATGTACAATCGAAGAGGACAAAAAGTAGGAAAGGCATCTTCAGCAAAACTTTTCACACACACACACACACACACACACACACACACACACACACACACGTTTTCCTCTGTCTTATATTTTTTATATTTTTTTTGCCACCAAAAAAGGCACTAGATCTTATTTTTGTGGGGGGATGTCACCCACTGACTCACCTCACTTGTGAACATTACCCCCGGCCTCCTTTTCACTGTCAGTGGCCTTCAGGAACTTCTTCTGCAGCCAGCAAGCCCTGCAAGGCTTTCCTGAAGGCCTCTGTAGCTGATAACAGAGCTTCAGATCGATCTGGAGCTCTGTTACCAACTGCAGAGGCCTTCAGGAAAGTCTTGCCAACTGCAGAAGAAATGGGCCAGCAAGGCAGATTTTGGGGTGTGTGAAGCCTGGTTGCAACTGTCCGAAAGTAAATAGTAGGGCAGCTCCACCCCCACATCCCTACCCTAGCTTAATTTTTACCTGTGAACCTGGAGTGGGTGAGATTACTTATAGCTTATTTGGGGGGGGTAGGGCTTATGTATGTATATATATATAGGCCTACATGTATATGAAATTATAGGTTCCCAAACTCTTCAGCTCATTTACTCCAGCATCAGAAAGTCTGGTTTCTCAATTGCAATATTTTTCCAACAAATATGTATTTTCAAGAACATATGCTAGCAATGATATAGAATCAGTTAAAATATATTTTTCAAATTTTACCATAGAAACACACAACAATTCCTATGATCTGTGGTGGTACAGTGATTAGAAGGCAGTACTGAAGGCAGTACTCACTGCTCACTCCAAGTATGACTCAGCCTTCCATCCTTCTGAGGTTGGTGAAATGAGAATCCAGATTGTTGGGAACAATATACGGACTCTGCAAACCACTTAAGAAGAGCTGTAAAGCACTGTGCAGTAGTATATAAGTCTTAGATAATAGAATAACAGATTTGGAAGGGACCGTGGAGATCATCTAGTCTAATCCCCTGCTCGAGCAGGAGAATCTATTCCAAATATTAGCCTCCACCTAGGATCGAACTCACAGCCTCCTGATTGTGAGGCTAGAGTTCCACCTCTAGACCATCGGAGCTGCCTCTTAGTGCTAGAACAGGGTTTCCCATACTTAATATTAATTCCTAAGAGTTGATGAGACTAACCAAGAGTTCCATGTTATTATTATTCAGAGCACTGTTAGATCAAGTAGCATTTTTAAAGTTATTTTCATATTTTTTGTGTGGGTTGATGAACAATCTGAAAATTCATGAAAGGATCAATGAGCTGAAGACTTTGGGAACCTCTGGATTACAGTGATTATAGATTTAAAGGGGCTATATAGAATCTGATTGCTAGAATCAGAAAATAAATCCAGATTGTCGAGTCTGTAAATGGACAGGGAAAAAAAAATAAACAGACAGCTTATAAGTTTACAACATATAAAAGTGTGAATAACTACTATTAGGTAGTAGTCTTCAGAATAACGCTACCCTTCCCTGCCCAAAACATTCAAAAAGCCAGATAAATAGTTGATTTTAAGGCTTTGCCTGCTGGATAGAGGACATGACAAAAAGGAATATATGACATCTTGCTGGTGCAACTAAGGTCAGAAGACAAGGTTGAAACAATAGGAAGCCTCTCACAAAATGCAGGTAAGACAGAAGGTTTAAAGATATACAACTTACACACATCTCAGTTTCTCTTACATAGAAAGAGATAGAAAGATCCTAAAGAAGGATAGGTAGACATAGTGTAGCTGGGAAAAAGAAGAGAAATTCCATTCCTGGGGAGACAGGGTAGAAAGGATATCTGAAAAGGGACGAATAAACTGATTGTGCAGATATAAGGAGTTATCCTAAAAGTGGTTCTATGATGGTGGCGATGACTGTCCGCGAAACAAAGGACATTAGTAATGTACTTGAGTCCAATCACTTTATTTTCTTTGCTTTTTTCTTTCAGAAATCTTATCCTTGTAGGAAGATTAAAGCTAAAGGATAGTTAATTCAACCAAGCCCATTTTCAGAGAAAGGAGTATGTCAGGTTCTATGAAAAAGAATCAGGAGAAGGATGGAGAGGGAATCATTGATATAAAGTCTGGTATGCCTTATGTCATTTCTCGCAGGCACAAACAGACATATGACAAAGAATTTCCAGGTTCATTTACCAAAAAGATTCCACACCGGCCTGTTGGGTTTGTAAAGCAGCTGCTGAATCTTTAAGATGTGTGATGTAAAAGGGAAAGGTTTAGAATATTGTTGCCCAACCCTGTAACCCCGATGCTACTTGAAACGATCAATCTTGGAATAGTGTTAAACCATTTAGTTCTCAATTCCTACCAAAATTTCTGGAGCCCAAGGGATCAGGAAATAATCTCTAAAAGTATACTAATTTGTTACAAGACTGGAATCCTCTACCAGCCGATCAAAATTGTCTGCTTGTCTCCCTCTTGGGCATAAGGACAGCAGCTTTACTATAAGAATAAGCTCTTTTCTATCAACAGCATTTTAGTCTTTCTGACTTCACAAATCCTGAGCCTAGTTAGGGGATATTGTTCAGGAAAGGAGGCAGAAAATCGGGAAATGCACCATTCTTGTGTATAATTCTGTCTTTGTCTAAATCCATATTATTGAAATCCAGTCCGTTTGTTTTGTCTGCTACTTAGCTTTTTGATCCCTATACTGATTCTCTTTCATTCATTGATTTTAAACAGCCAACATATACTTCTGGGTTGTTGAGTTATTGTCTATCTTTATCTTGGACTTGAGCATCAGCCTAAGTCTTGAGTAGAGATGGCATGAAGGTCTGAGACTATGTTTTCAACTTAGGCCACTATTCATAGAATTCAGACTAGCACTACTACAGCTCAGACAAGTGTTTTTATTGTAGCCAAGGAATATATAAACAGAGATGGGTTTTGAAATAATGAAATGAATATACCACCACACCCTGTTTTGTCTTCATTTGACCAGGTGGAGGTAGCAGAATTGCAGCTCTTGTGCTAGTAGGTATTACTAATACAATGGCATAGAGAAAAACAGAGGAGCTTTCCCCTTGGGAAAAAGAGACAGAATAAATGGAGTGAAAGAGTGAAACATTCTGACAGAAGAAAGGGTAACAGAAAACATTTTTGCTCTCAAGTCAAACTCACATGTGGTAGAATCTGGCCATGGTTGCCCTGGAGAGGACATTGCCCACCAACAAGAATTCCAAGCAAGGGAATTTCAGCAGGGGAATTAATGGGGTTAGTATTCCACCCAATTCCACGTGATCCCAGCCCTCTGGAGTATGAGATTACTATTGTTCAATATTGTTCCTTTTTTAAAGGGAGTTTCCTACTATTTGGTTAGGAAGAATGAATCACCCCCATTATCCTGTTCATTTGGTGCACTGCTTTTTTTAAAGATGAAGATGGTGATGATAATGATTTGTCTTGTTTTTCACTTGTTCACAGAAGTTTGCAAGGTGCATAGTTTCAGGCAGAAACTATTATGAAATCTTTGTCAAACAATTTAACTTCATCAGCCAGCCTCTGAACTCAGATTCATGAACTGAGTGAGGGAGTCTTGGTTCACAAAGTTCACTCCTTCTGAGAGTGAGCAGGTGGGAAACATAATTTAGTACTTCTCAAATTAATGTTCTTTTTGGTCGAGATTGCAAAAAGAGGTCCTGTAATCTTTTTAAATGTTAAAGACAGAAGTATAAGAAAAAGAAATTGTTCTATTTGCCTTGGGCAAGCTATAAAATTCTTAATACTGAGTGAGTGCCTAGAACACATTGGTGAAAAATGTGCACTGCTGCTGTTAACCAAAGGCAACAATGTTTGGAACTAGAATAAAGGCCATGATGGGCCACCAGGGCCAGACAAGATAACTTCTTCTTGCTTAAAAGTCTGTGCTGACCAAGTGGCCCCCATCTTCACCCAAATCTTCAATAGATCACTAGAGATGTCCTATGTTCCTTCCTGCTTCAAACGCTCTACTATCATCCCAGTGCCAAAGAAGCCCTCCATCAAGGAACTGAATAACTACAGACTAGTTGCTCTAACATCTGTAGTTATGAAAATCTTTGAAAGGCTTGTGCTGTCCCACCTGAAAACCATCACGGATCTGCTGTTAGATCCCATGCAGTTTGCATACCGAGCAAATAGATCAGCAGATGATGCTGTTAACATGGCTCTGCATTACATCCTACAACACCTTGAATCTCCAAATACCTACGCAAGGGTCCTCTTTGTGGACTTCAGTTCAGCATTCAATGCCATCATTCCAGACACTCTTCTAAGTAAATTAAACCAACTAGTGGTACCTGAACACACTTGTAAGTGGATCATAAGCTTCCTAACAGACAGGAAGCAGCAGGTGAAGCTAGGCAGAATCACATCCGATACCTGTACAATCAGCACAGGTGCCCCCCAAGGCTGTGTACTTTCTCCACTTCTCTTCTCCCTATATACAAATGACTGCATCTTAAATGACCCTACTGTTAAAATACTGAAATTTGCTAATGACACAACAGTGATTGGTCTCATTCGAGACAATGACAAATCCACATACAGATAGGAGGTTATACAACTTGCCTTGTGGTGTAGCCGGAACAATCTGGAACACACTCAAAACCGTAGAAATGGTGGTAGATTTTAGAAGAAACCCTCCCATACTACTACCTCTTACAATACTAGACAACACCATATCAACAGTAGAGACCTTCAAATTTCTAGGTTCTACTATATCACATGACCTAAAATGGACACCTAACATCAAAAACGTCATCAAAAAAGCACAACAAAGAATGTTCGTTCTGCACCAACTCAGGAAGCTCAAACTGCCCAAGGAGCTGCTGATACAGTTCTACAGAGGAATTATTGAGTCTATCATCTGCACCTCTATAACTGTCTGGTTTGGTTCTGCAACCCAACAGGACAGACACAGACTTCAGAAAGTAATTAGGACTGCAGAAAAAACAATTACTACCAACCTGCCTTCAATCGAGGACCTGTATACTGCACGTGTCAAAAAAAGGGCTGTGAAAATATTTACATCCCAGACATACACTGTTTCAACTCCTTCCCTCAAAACAACGCTATAGAGCATTGCACACCAGAACAACTAGACACCAGAACAGTTTTTTTCCTGAAAGCCATCACTCTGCTTAAGAAATAACTCCCTCAATCCTGTTCAACTATTACAAAGTCTGCACTACTGTTAATCTTGTCATCACTCCTTATCACTCATTCCCTCCCACTTATGACTGTATGACTGTAACTTTGTCACCTGTATACTTACAATTTATATTGACTATTTCCTTTTATCTTTTCTTTTATGTATACTGAAAGTATTTACACCAAGACAAATTCCTTGTGTGTCCAATCACACTTGGCCAATAAAGTATTCTATTCTATTCTATTCTATTCTATTCTATTCTATTCTATTCTATTCTATTCTATTCTATTCTATTCTATGATGAAGATAAAATATGGCAAGCTTGATGAAACAAGGGCTCTCTCTCTCCCTTGCCAAATCGTTTTTCTTCAACAACACTAGAGGGTTAAGGTTAGGGCCCTTCTACTGTTGTTTAGAAATGCTCTGAAGACAAAGCATTTGGCAAAGGAGAGTGAGACCCCTTGTTTCATTGAGCTTGCCATCTTTTATCTCCATCGCTTATTGATTTTATTGTAATGTTTGATTTTTCTGAGCTGTCCTAAATTGTTGTGTGTTGGATGGCATGCAATTTTAATAAGTTCTTACTATTATTATTATGGTATTATTATTATGGTATTATTATTATTATTATTATTATTATTATTATTATTATTATTATTATTATTATTATTATTATTATTATTATTATTATTATTGTTGTTGTTGTTGTTGTTGTTGTTGTTGTTTGTTGTTGTTGTTGTTGTTGTTTGTTGTTGTTGTTGTTGTTGTTGTCATCATCATCTTTCATTCATTCAACATGAAACTCAGTCAATTGAACATTTAAAAATGTATCACAAATATCATCGACTGGCTCTGATGGATGATACGGGTTGCTGCCAGCATCCTAGATATCAACCAAGTATCTTCTTAAGATGTACGATGTTCCAAGTAGCACAGTTTTTTTGCAGTTCCACTGCTGTTATTGCAAGAAGCTGCAATTTTTTGATATATTTTGTAAAATACTTGGACATGGTACCAAATGCCCTGATGACAATTCACAATATTTTGTGATTTTTCCCAGTTTTTGTTCTTCGACTCTGGCATCTCCTGGTACAGTGATATCAATGAATTGTACATTTCGGTTTTTGACAACTGTGATATCTTGTGGGTGTGTTCCAAATGATGATCCGTCTGTATTTGAAAGTCTCACAAGATCTTCACCTTCTCAATTTCAACAACTTTTTCCACTTTATGCATATCTCTCTCTATATATATCTCTATCTCTATCTCTATCTCTATCTCTATCTCTATCTATCTATCTCTATCTCTATCTCTATCTCTATCTCTATCTCTATCTCTATCTCCCTTTCCCTGCAATTTGTAGGACACCACATTCTTTAAGCAGTCACTATCTGTACACTGAGTTCCACAAGAAAAGGTTCCCTCCAAGTCCTATTCCTTAGTTACTGTCGTCTGCAGGTTTGCCAGTATCAAGTCTTCTCAAACACCATACTTCTTTGTTATCAAATAAGGCATGATAAGCCTGCTGGTTTTTCACAAACACTTAAGACTTGGATGTTTCAGTCCAGGCACTCCAGGGACCAGTGGGACATTATTTTAGACTTTCCCAATGAGGATGAAGTTACGGCTGTTCCTTAACATTTGAGTTTGGTTTATTACATTGCTACTTTATTATATGCTTTTCTTTATCTTGTTATTGAGATGCTCAGATGTAATACGACTGGAGTAATCCAGAAGTAAATGGATCATAGTAGATTTAAATTGGATTCTTTTCTAAAATCTTATTTTTATATTTTCCTAGCAAAGCTATTACATTATTGCTCAGGAATTGCATTATGTTTCATTTTAGTCATATAACTTTGTTGGTGGTCTATAAGTCATTCAGAGTCAGACATAACTGGAGTACCATAAAAGGCTAGAAAAATAAATATGTAAACAGATAATGTAAACAGATAAATAAGTGTAGTATATACATCTTTTCTTGAAATCATGGCATTCTCTCTATTTTTTTTTTATTTTTTTTTGCCTTTTAATCTGAAATCCTGCATAATCCTAACCAGTATGCTTCAGGCATAAAACTGCAGTCAAGCCAATCCCCCACAAGAGATGTCTAAATCCTCAAAACAACTAAAATAATTGTTCAGGAACTTCAAGTCCCTAGTATTTTCTCTTAGTTGATTTCTAACTGAGCCATGAAAACAAGCTAAGAAAGTATGACCAAGATTCAGTAATGCAAGAAAAACATCAAAGGAATTTGAGTACTCCAGGTCAATGAAATAGTTAATCAGAATAGGAGGCATATTTCAGATGTTACACGCACAGCAGCATCTTTAAGCACACTATTTTGAGAAGAAATTATGATGTTCTATTTTCCAGATGAGCTGTTAAAAGTGCTTGTCCAGAATGCATCACACCTATTTATTTAATTTGACAGTTCACAAGGCGATATAGCGTAATGCAGGCATTATCGCTGCCGAGAAGATTAAAGCTTTGTGTTAGCATTGCTAAGAAGTAAAGCATAATGTCAAGTGCTTTCTATCATAATAATCTTGGCTGTAAGTTGTCTATTATAAGATTTCTTAAAAAATAAAGAAAGAGATGTTTAGCCAAGGAAATCCAATAACTAAGTAAAAGATCCCTTTTCAACTAGCATGACTTCTGACAAGCAAACAGAATAGGGTTTTGCAGTTATTTTGCATATTTTTTTTCTAATATTGTTTTCATGATCTGCTCTGAATTTCCCATTTTGGAAAAGGGTGCTAAAAATCTGCTGGAATTTCTCTGCTTTACTGCAGGAAATTCACCTGAAATTTTTAATATGTCCTCACAATGATGAAGATGGTGAAATGGTTTACAAAGTTAGCCAGATATGACACTGAAAAGCTGAATAAATGAAAAGTGGGATGCTTTCACTTTTTGAGTACTGTATGGTCATCAGCTTGACCTTCAACTACAAAAATAATCAAACCTATAAGAATGCTCTTTGTTCTGATCTTGTCCTACCTTGTTCTCCTGCCAATTCTGCACTAATCAAAGACAGGGAATCAACAGTTACTCAGAGTAGCAATTCTTTCTACTAATTGGTTTTTGTTTTGTTTTTTTGAGTTGGAAAGATTTGTGTGATTATATCTAACTGCTTGGAATACGTATGAAAGTGAATTTACTGATGAAGAAAATTATTTAATCTGGGAATATTGTAGAACTTTTGCAGGGCAATTTGTATTGCACCTTTTCTCTGGGATGCTTTCTATTTATATTTCTCAGCAAAACTCTGGTGATGAAGCCAGGATCTTAAACTAGTTTTATTTGCCAGATAAGAAGAAGGATCTACAATATAAAGTATCTAAATGATCTCTTTCCTTCTCCCTTTTATTTTGTTTTTCATTTTTTGTTTAAATAATCCTTAAATAATCCCAGAAAGTTGTTCCTTTTAACATTTGAGATACTTGTGTCAATATGCAATTAGTGAACAGTAATATATATATATATATATATTTAAAAAGTTTAAAAACTTCTTTTTATCTCTTGGTTCAAAATTCTTCATGTTTCATGTAAGATTCATAGAAAAAAGGATTTTCCCCTTTGGGCTTTTTCAAAGGCAGAAAAAGATATATTTTCTATATGTATACAGTCTCCAGAGATCAGAATGATCAGTAGCCATCACAAACTAAGAAAAAGACTATATTGGACTGTCTGTATTACATGGATTCCAAATTATTCTGTTCCTTTCAAAGTTCTGCATCAGTCTACAAATTTAGAAACAAGTAACCAGCAGCTCACTGTTATGAGATCTTCTTCACTATGCCTATTTATTGATTTTACAGCAAGTGCCACAGATTTTCCACAGGTTTTGATGAAGAAGACTACAGTATAGTTTTATGAATGAGTCCATTGGTTGTTTAGATCATTGCAATAGTCTCAGATTCTTTTTTTCTAGCCCTGATCCTAGTCCAATAACTGGGCCATTTAAACTGTTGTGGACCTTCCAAACCATTTCCATGTTTCTATGCACTGCAAGATTCTTCACAAATCCTTCACCCATGAAGGAAAATCCAGTCCTCATTAGGATAACTAAGATCCATTTTAGGCTTGGTAGCTCCGGTTATTCAGTTTTGCTAAGTCAGAAATGTATATTATTCATAAATGGAACTTGGCATGTAATGTGTGTGCAATTTAAGAAGACTACGGGGGACAATATTGTAGAGCTACAATGAGCCTAGTCAAACTTCTCCTAAAGCATATAGTTAGTTCTCAGTTTGAATGTTAAATCAGCAAAGGATTTAATTATTGTGGAATTTCTAAGGAAAATTATATTTTTGAAGTGATAGATAAATGTGGAATTTTGAGAACATGTCATGCGCAACTTCATAAATCATTGCAGAGAGACAGATCTGCCAATTCATAGCTCTCCTTGTTAATTTGCTAGTCATTAACCAAATAAATATCACGGATTGTTTTCCTTGTGCATATACCAGTCATCTATACAACAGAATGCATATTTTATCTTTCTCCCTTCTCTAATCTTCTTGCATATTACTCTCAAGCCATAATCGCTTCAGTTTAATTTTTCCTTTGAGCACTAAATGTAATCCTTACCCCCTCTAAAAATCCTAATTGTACAGCTAATTTAAATTTTTTAAAGTTTAATTTTTATGAAAGGAAGCCATATACAATCCACTGCTATACTAAGTATTTGAACTAAACTACAGCCTTCATTTGTGTGATAATGCAATAATGATTTCAAATTAATTTGAAGCTTTTGCTGCTGTAAGCACACTTGCAAACCAATCTCTATAAAGCATGTCCTCCAGACACAGGAGTTATTTTAATATGCTGCCTTTGATAACAATGAGAAAACCTTTCTTCCTCATAAGCTTAGAATCAGATAGTTTCCTCTCTTCAACCTTATTTTTCCTGATCATATGATAAAACAGAAAACTGAATCAATAACAGAGGAGACCTATGTAGAAGATCAAAGGTTCTAATACTGTTTTATGAAGTTTTTCTTCTTCTTTTGCCAAGGAGTTTCTAAGTATGGCTTTAAAAGGAACAAAGCATGCCAGGAATTACCAGAACATGAAGCTTTTGCTACAAGCTTGTTGCTTTACTTTGCTAGAAGAATCTATACTCTTTTTAAAATTTAGTAAATGTTTCCTGGAAGTGTGTATGTCTGTCTTTCTATCTGCCTGCCAGCCTGCCCTGTCTGTCTGTCTGTCTGCCTGCCTGTCTGTCTATCTGTCTATCTATCTATCTATCTATCTATCTATCTATCTATCTATCTATCTATCTATCTATCTATCTATCTATCTATCTATGAAAAAGTAAATTTATGTTCAGCCTGCAGTCATTGAACATGAAACATTGTAGCTGATTTTTGATGAAAATCTGACTAATTTTTGCCTAAACAGAAGTCATCCTCTTCATCACAACAACATTACACAAGAACTTGGGTGGTATTACTTTCTAACCAGGAACTTGTACATACCCAGCCCTTGAAACACTTATCTGGAATCTAAATGACAACTTCAAAAGGCTATTTCTAAAAAATATACTGAGATCCAGTGTCAAAAAAAATTAGTAATTTCTCAAAGTTTTTTTTTTTAAATCCTGAATAAATTAACTGAATAATGAAAGTTAATTATTGACCACAAGGCAGCTAATGAACTGATTTTTTTTTTAAAAGTCAGAAAACCATGATTTTTAAAGGAATAAAAAAAATAGCAAAATAAGGAAAAAGAAATAAACACAACAGACAAATATGTGCTCAGTTTAATTGCTATTATTTTTTAAATGTAAGGACTACAAATTGACATATTAATCAATGGACCCCCTCGAAAGTTTGTAGAACAACAACATTCCTTTCTTTCCTATAGATACTCCTCATAGAGCTTGAACACAAAAATGCAATCTTATAAGGAACTGGGTGTTTTAGCAAATTCTTACTCAATTCTTTCTTTTTGAGTGTAGCGTTTTTTTGTGGGGGAGGGAGAGTGAACCAAAGACCAAGAAAATCTGTACTTATGTCCTCCATCTCCAGTATGGTGTTTTCTGTAAACTTCACACCTAATTGCTAACTCTGATCAAAGAACAGCTAATTGAAGAAAAATTGACATTTTTGAACTGTGGTGCTGGCCTAAATTATTGCATATACCATGCACAGTAAGAGCAACCACTGAATCATATAAAACCAGACATATCAACAAAAGCCAAAATCAGAATTATTTTGGCTCTGTCATGCATGCAAATTCATTGGAGAAGTCAATGATGCTGGGAATGGTTAGTGGAATAGGAAGAAGGGCCAAGCAAAGAATATGCTGAGTGCCTTTGTAACATCAAAACTGAAACAAAGATTAACATCCAGCAACTGAAAGAAGCTGTGCTTGACAAAGTAACATGGACAGCATTTGCTTATAAAGTCACAACCAAGAGTCAGATATGATGGAAGGGTTAAAATAACAAGTGCTAATTCTAATCACTATCAAGTCATAAGAGTTATTGAGTCCTTGTTTTCCCTGGCAGAGACATGTTTGATGAGTTACATAATTATGATTTAGAATAGGTTGACAGTCTTTGACAATTTAGAAGGACCTGTTTGCTTCTTTTGTTTTAGGCATCCTTTGAATAGAATGGCCGAGATGACCACCAACCCTTTTTAGGATGTGTATGGTATTTTTATACGTAGTTTTCACTTTTCCTTTGTACAATAGCTCAACGTTCTTTCCATTGCATTTTGCATAATATTAACATTTCCCACTCCCTCTTCTTCCTTTGTCAAAATTGAATATCCAACTGTTCTCTTAATTAAATGTGCTGCAGGCAAGAAACTGTCTTTCATACATGAAGAAAAAACTAGTCGAAGTTCCCAATGGCTAACTAATGAAAGCTTGAAGATCCCTAAACTAATGTAAAGAGGAGGGCCTTTCAAGAGAGTACTGAAGATTTCAATTTCCAGTTGAGAGATTTCCCTCTTGTTAACATTTTATCATCAAAAGTTTTGTGTATTTAGTATGGCAATTGAAAAATTTGTCACTTTACAAATAGATAAGACAGCCAATTTATACTGAGAGTTCCTAGGAACAGAATTACTCAAATTAACTCTGTCTTGATCTATGGGTCTTTATAATGCCACTATTAAGATGAAAAATGATTAAAGCTATGTATTTGGGAAGCAACATTAAATTGGTAGTAAATTGTTTTCTTGATAGAAGACTACTGTGTGAATTATTTCATATCACATTATTTTTGGTAACAGAAAAGCAAATCAATGTAATGAAGAAGAGAACAATGTCAATATGGAATTATTACCTAATTTTCAAAGGTAGTTTTCCTTGAGTAAAACTGCTAAATTACAGGTAGTCCTCGACTTATAATCATAGTTGAGCCCAAAGTTTATGTTGCTAATTGAGTTTTACCCCATTTTACAACATTTTGTCAAGATTGAGCCACTTTGCTTCTTTCAAACCTTAATGCTTTTCCACTCTCCAATGAACTGGGGGAAGGGAAGGGGGAAATGGAACCGAGAATGAATGCAGAGATCATGAGACCATGGAAATCACCAAGGTCACCACTGTAGGTGTTGGAGAAAGAGATGTACTGTTCCCATAACAAACGGACATCTCATAATTGGACAATGGGGTGGGAAGAAAGTGAACCTATTGTTTAACTAGGCAAGCATTTGCATATGAAAACCAGAGCTCATTTTGTTTCTACACCAATGTGGTGTATCCAATAAAGTTTTATTTTTGGAAATTCAAAGCTCCCAAGAGTGTTTCTTTATTTTGGGTTCAGTAGTTGGACAGTTGACAGCTTTCTTGCCACGCCGTTAAATGAATTATCACAGTTGATAAGTTAGTAACCCGGTTGTTAAGTGAATCTGGCTTTCACATTGACTTTGTCAGAAGTTCACAAAAGGTGATCATATGACCTTAGGACACAGCAATGATCATAAATATGAACCAGTTGTCAAGCATCTTAATTTTGATCATATCATGGGGATGCTACAAAGGTTGTAACTTTGAAAAATGGCCACAAGTCACATTTTTCAGTGCCATTGTAACTTTGAACAGTTGCTAAATGAACTGTTGTGAGTTGAGGACTACCTTTATTTTGAAGAAAGAATATTGTATTTTGATAAGATCAGCAATGATTTGTAAGATAGATGAGGTTTAAAATCATGCTATTCAAGAGTAAGCAACCGGAACCATTCCTGAGTAGTCTCAAGCAGAAACTTTATTGTTAGTCATCTATGTTACAATAATCTCACAGCAACTACATTTCCTTGAGAATGATGAGATAAGGCTTCAGGGATTCTGGGAGAGGTCAGGCCCATGCCACTTTCTGAAATGTAACAACCTAAATCAATAGTTATTATCTGGGATGTCTGCCCATAGACCCTCTCTTGGCCACCTTTTCTTCATTTCCTTTCATTTTTAAAAAAGATAATTTTGAATGTATGCAAAAAAATAATGGAAGCTTGCAGCATGTTTGGAAAATCTGCTATTCATTTTTAAGTAAAGTAAACTCATTTTTAAATAAAATATAATTTACTTACATGGATTAATATGATTGGAACATGTTTATATTTTGTTTTGCAATATACTTTTCAGAGTTCAGTATTGCACACAAAAGTACCTGCATGGAGATAGACTCAATATATCTATCAATTCAAAAATAGCTGGAGATTCATTCAGTCAGTCAGCCATTAAGTCAGTCAGTCAGTCACTCGATCATTCATGTATTCATTTTCATTCACAAAACCTTTTGTGTTGCTAAGATTCAACACTAATGTAAGGGCAAGTATGTGTATATAAATGCAAATACACATTCACATATACAGATACAAACATAAATGCATACACACAAGTGTTCATTTGCTATCTCAGTGATAGCAACAATTCCAGTATACATGAGCATATATTAGTAAGGAATTAGGTAAAGAATGTACAAAGAGAGATCTAGCATTAGATCTAATTCAGTGTCATCACATAATCACTAAAACGTAACATCCAATTTGGACAAGATATTCGAGAATGATTTTGTCCATGACTTGGGTTAAACATCTTAAATGGCTTTGTTACACAAGGTATGATTTTCATCCATTTGAAGACACAATGACAATCAGAGTAGACTAATTTATAACATAGTTTCATATTTTTTTCTTCCTTTTTCCTCTTCCAGTTCCTTTTTCCTCTTTCTTTGATTATCTTCAACTGATCATGCATCTGCAAGTTGATGTTGCTTTAAATCTCATGGCATTACCTGATGTTGACTAATTAACTTTAAATAACACACCTGGTTGACAATCATTTGTACTCATAACCACAAACATTATACTTGAATATTTGAAGTAGTTCTTGAGGGCCATACATAAGAAAGAGAGAACTGTAGGAAATAATTGTAGGAAAAAATTGTTTTTTGTTAATTATTCCTCTCAAGGCTTGCTTTCCCTCTAAAAAAAAAATAGAATTTACCTTTTATATGAGTATTATGCTTGCATAAACTGCTTATTTCTTGCATTCCCAGCTTTATATAATATCTTTAATAGTCTAGCAATTTACATGCAGTGTGACAGAGGGTCCTGCAATAGCTAGGAGACCAACAAATATTCTTACTAGTGAAATCATTTGGCCTTTTTTTTAGAAGCACAAATTTTAGTGAGAATGCCCAATATGCTTGGAATGCTTACATCTCAAATTCAGCTAATTGTTTCAGCAATTAGAAAGCAGCCACACTTTGGGAACAATGGATGGCCAAACTAAGCTTTTTCCAATCTATGCTCATTTTGTAGCTATTCATCCTTTAAAAATTTCATCTTCTTTCAACATTTATGTACAGTTTCAGTATTCATGGATAAAAAGTAATACACATTTCAATACATCATGTTGAACATATTTTCTCACAAAGTAGATATTTGTGAAATTATTTTATTAGAAAATAATTGCATCACAAAGTGCAGAGAAATAAATTATCCCAAAATGCCTCTTTGTACATAAAGAATAGATCAAATCTATTTACAGTGAGTTGACAAAGAACAAATCCCTCAAGTATACCTGGTTATAAACAAACTTAGCTACCAGTTTAGCTATTGCACAGGATACAAATCTGTCCATCTAAAGGTTCTTTGGCATAAGGTCTGTGAGCTAGTGAAAGCAGTTTTGCATCTTTCTGAGTTTGGGTATGTCACATGTAACATTTATGGTGTACTGTACTTAAATCATAGTAAACTATTGTTATTGGAAAAATAACAATATTTCTCCATTTGCAGGAATTTCTGCCTCACCAAAACTTAGGTCTTTTAGTAGCTTAATTCCCTTTCTAAAATTACTTTTCTTTTTTTTTCTTTTTTTTTCTTTTTTTTCTCCCAACAATCTTTAAATTCCTCAAAGAAAGTTCTAACTTCTATTTTCTTATATTTTCATTGTCTCACCTCTTAAAGTTATTTTTGTCAGGACCTTTTGTAATCCCAGTGTGGCAGCTCCAGCAAATCCCTTTTGTAAGTCTAAAAAAATTATCCCCATCAGTTTACTGATTTATTTGCATATCTTTATTTTAAATCTTTATCTAACCTCATCCATAAATCCATTATTTACATCTCTTTATTGTAGATTAAATTTTTAAATCCACCTGTAAGTCAATTTTAATTTTATTCAGTAAGGATTGTTCTTCAAAACCTATTCCACTATAGCAGGAGTGTCAAACTCGCAGCCCACAGGCCAGATGTGTCACATGATGGCCCCACCCCTGCCTGGTTTAGCAAAGGGGAAAAAAGTCCTGATACTTCATGTGGTGACGCTGTGACGACACAAGTTTGACACCCCTGCACTATAGGGTTAAATAACTCAAACATTTCCTGCATCTATTTGGTAAACATTTCTTTTGAGATACCCTTCTGGTGCTCTCCATTGTCCAATCTTCAAAATCATATCAGTTTCCAAGTACAAACAAGGGAATTTTCTCAAGAGAAAGGTTCCTTTCAATTAATTTGAAAGTCTTAAATCAAGTCCATCAACTGTGTAAAACTTTTTAAAGCCAACAGTAATCATATAAAAATCACCTTTTGCTGTATATTCTGAAAAATAAATTCTTAAAAAACTTTAAACTTGTAATTTTCTTTAATGGGTTGATGAACAACTCAGGCAGGGAATAAAATTGGATTAGCACTTCTGAAAGTTTTCAATATTTAACAAGCAGTAAAAAAAAAAAAAGTAAACTCCAAAATGATGAAAAGAGAATATTTGTCCAAAGCTACATTAAAGACTCTGAACTTGATAGAATCCCATGACTTCAAGGTGTTTGTAAGAGACTGGTATTTATAAGATGTCAGTTTCTAACATCTGATCTCTCTCTCTCTCTCTCTCTCTCTCTCTCTCTCTCTCTCTCTCTCTCACACACACACACACACACACAGAGAGAGAGAGAGAGAGAGAGACAGAGACAGAGAGACAGAGACAGACAGAGAGAGAAAGAGACAGAGACAGAGACAGAGACAGGGAGAGCAGTTGTCTGGAGTAGATATGGGTAATCTCAAGATTTCTCCTTAATCTGGAGAGAATGTTGGGCAGACTAGATCCAGCATCCAGATGCCTTTCAGCTGTAAGGTGTTCTGCTTTTCCATGGGACATTACTTTGACATGCCTCACTGGAAGCCAATGGTGGGATTCAATTTTTTTTTTACTACTGGTTCTGTGGGCGTGGCTTGGTGGGCGTGGCAGGGGAAAGATACTGAAAAATCTCCAGTCAGAGGTGGTATTTGCCGGTTCTCCAAACTACTCAAAATTTCCACTACTGGTTCTCCAGAACTAGTCAGAACCTGCTGAATACCACCTCTGCTGGAAGCATCCTCAATCTTGCAAAAGAGTATAGTTGAAGGTTATGTTTTATTCTTTAATTTCAGGAGATTATGTTCAATAACTTTTATTAACCAACCTGCAGAGCTGTTTTTGACTAATATTTGGCTGTTGCAACTCTTTCTAAATTGCATTAATAAAATAACTGCTTATCACAGTGCATAGAAACCATATACAGTATAGTAGATTTAGGATGCTAGTGGGGAGGGAAAAAGGAGCAGAGTCTGATTAAGGAGTTTATGAAAATAAGGTTATTTATCTTATCCAAAACCTGAATTTGAAATCTGAAAAATCTTCTATTATTCTTCCTAGCTTAAGCCTCTTTGGAGAGTTGCCAAGGCAGACTCCAGTTAATACGTTCTTATTCTCAAACATATTTACTGTCAGAGTATATATTTAAGTCACAGACTACATTTGAAATTTTCAGTAGTAGGCTATACATTTTAAGTCTTTAGTTTCTCCTGTTTCTGCTCATCCTCCTCCCCCCCAAAAAAAAAAAAACTATGATCAACCACAATTTGGTGCAAAATTTGTAAATAAGAAATTTTAGATTAAGGAATTTGTTTTCAGGACTAAAACTTCGAATGGAACTCATAGGCCTTCTCCATCAAAAGCCATTACTGAAGCCAATTAACACAATCCTTTTATCATCTTATAGTAGTTCCATCTCTCTCACAAAGTGTATGATACATCCTAGCTTCATATTTTCTTTTAATATTCTGTTTCTTCTTTCCCCGATATTGATTTTATAAGTGTTCTGTAATTAATTAATTTGAGAAAATTCAGAAATATGACTTGGGGCTTAATGAACCCACTGAAAATACAGTTATTTCAAATAGAATCATAAATTGGCCCAGCCTCACTTTACTGGAAGCACTTGGCAAGGCTGCACATTTGTGCTGCTCTGTCAGTCATTTGCTGACCCAACAAATTTGTACCCTTTATTCATAAGATGATTTGCCATTTTACCCCAAGGCATTTTGCTGGCTGTACAATTCCTGTGCAATCATTTCCAACATAGGCAAGCAGTTCAGAGGCAGAAAAGCAACTTATCTCTCAGAAATCACTGAAATGTTTAGATAGTCATGAAAGCGTTATCTTTAACAAGAGGGAATAACTGCACAGTTCAGGGCCATGCTGAATTTAAAGAACAAAAATCTTGTTCTCCCTCTAAACAATGAATGAATCAACCTGAATGGTTTGATGCAACCCTGAACTGATCCACGTCTGTGTGTGTAATATTTTCCTAATACAGCAACTTTGGTTCACATTTTTCTTAATGTTTATTGCAATATATATCCCTAATATAGTGCATTTTCAAATCAAAACAGCAACATTGCAAATATTTATAGTATATATTAATAAAAAGTACATAGGAATATATTCATAAAAGTGCACATAAATAGGTTCTCGTACTTTTAATGGGAAGAGGTATCTACAACATCTTACACATTCCTTAAGCCTGAAAACCAGGCAGTAAATTAAATGTACACTTTTATGACATTAAAAGAATTTCTATCAGTAGTATCAATATAATGTAAGCATTGTGTGTACCAAAATATTAATTCGAAGAGAGGACATCTGCCTGGATGAGTGTATTATATATAGCAGGGTCTATAGACCCATCCCACATGGAGCACTAGGAAAGAAAATATCTCCAAATCATTTACTCAGCTTTGGAAGAGAACAACCACAGGACTAAAAAAATAATGACCTCATTAGTAGCATCTGACCAAAGAGGAAATAATAAGGGCAAGAACATTTTATGGGAGGCCACAATGAATATAATAAATGAAGGCATGGAACAAATGCAGTCTGTGTTGTGAGTCAGCAGCAAACTAGAAGATCATTTTAAGTAGTTATTATGCCCTTTCTCCATTATCAGTAGGATCCCCTGCAATTAGAATAGAACAGAGTGAAATAGGCCCCTCCCCCTTCTTTTCTCTCTGGCATATTTTCATTTCTCTTTCATCATCTCTAATCTCATGGCTGGAAATTTTTGTTTCTCACAAGAATTCTTGGCTGGCATAAAGCAAGCCACATGTCAGGCTTCAGAAGGCAAAATTTGGCTTAGGATCACCAAGTGGTTGTATGTTATACAGAAATAGAATTAATTATGTTAAAAATTGGTCCACTTGGAACTATCTTAATATTTATTCAGCTATTAGACAGCTGCCCCAAATGCATGCAAATGTTTCTCTTTCATTGCACAATTATTTCTTTAGCCATTTGCAACTTTTTCCCATACTTCAGATAAGCCAAAGAGAAGTCAAGAGGGAAGACACTCCATTTGGGCTTATTTTGGGGTTAGAAAACTGAAGAGTGGAAGAAAAATGTATAATAGAAAATATCAATACTTCTCTTGCCACCTCCAACAATGGAGGTCACTCTGATAGAAAAAAATAAGCCTTTTTCTCATGGAAATGTTGAGAAATCAAAGAGCTGCACACTGTTAACAAATAAAATATAATGACTTTTTAATAAGCCTTTTCTTTCAGAAACATTTTGTCTTGCATTGGTTATTTGATTATTTGATAACATTACATCTGAATCTGTTGTTCCCTTTGTACAAAATGTTATAAAAGCGGCTTCCAGTGGAAGGTAAGAAGACTTCAGACCATTGGAGACATCATTGTGGAGTTTGGAAAAGTATCTGTCCACGTCTCTTGACTACCTTACAAACAGGTGCAAAAATCCTACATTCTACTCATGCTAATTTCAGTACTGCTACTTCCTTCTTTGAGAAAAATGCAAATTGAATGAGGACTGTTGAATCAATGGAAATACTTTAAGCAAAATATTGCCACGTAAATCTGGAGTTATTTCAGGTTATAATTTCATAATTAATAAAGCAGTTCATTCCCATTTCATAGTTCCAAAGAGTTTCCCTAGATGTATTCAAATTTTTTGTTGTTTGAATTCTCCCATGTCTGGAAAATCCATTCCTGAAAAACCCATGCTTCAAAATCCTGATTTGGTGGAAAAAAATGATTGAGCATCTTCAAAAGAAACAATATAGGACTATCAGCCAGTACATGCCACATAACTGGTGTGTAGCCTTGGAAGCAGGAATAACTAAGAATGCAAAAACCAGCATCAAAGAGGATATTATGTATTGAATGTATATAACTGTGTTAACTGTGCTAAAGTGAAACTAACCTTTAGATGAGCCCAACTGTTTTGGAAGGAAATTTAGAACATTTATATTTGGGTGGGCTTTTTCTTATTCTATGATTGGTCAAGGCCCTGTGAGCCTAGAGTATAAATCACAGGCATTTGCCTCAGAGGTGGTATTCAGCAGGTTCTTACCAGTTCTGGAGAACTAGTAGCGGAAATTTTGAGTAGTTCAGAGAACCAGCAAATACCACCTCTGACTGGAGATTTTACAGTATCCTTCCCCTGCCACGCCCACCAAGCCACAGCCACAGAACTGGTAGTAAAAAAAATTGAATCCCACCACTGATTTGCCTGCAGTTCTGATACAGTGTACCCTGGCTTAGGGTACACTGCATTCCCTGATCACATACATGTGACAAGAAACTAACTTGAGACTTGAATCTGGAGAACATTATCAAGAGATATTGGGTGGATGGGACCAATCAGTATATACATTGGACACTGTTTTCATTGGAGTTTATTTTTAACCACATCGGAAGACGAGAACAATGTTTTAATTTCCAGAGTATTTATGTATGTTAGTCAAGGGCATTTTTTAAAATCCAAAACAATATTTTAGTTCCAAAATACATTTTAAAAATAAAATAAACCTTTTTTCTAAAATTATGCAGAACCAGATCTTATTCTAAAAAAATATGTTCAAACAGTAATTCAGAAAAAACATAATGAAATTGGATTCAGTTCTTCATATACTACAGAACACAAGGGTCTTATAAAGTGATGGATTTAGAAAAAGAAAGGCAAGCTTTTTGTAAAACATGTGCCTGAAACTTCTGACTATCTCATGATTCATGATATAAATGAAATACAATCATCGACTTATGACCATAATTGAGCTGAAGAAGCTTCTTGGATGAGAAGAGAAACGTCTTCAAAGAAAAACCAGAATGTCCAATTGCCTCTTGAAAAAACACCTTTTAGGACTTAGTTTTGAAAAAAAAAACATTTTTCAGTGTTAAGGCATTTCCCAAGATAGTCTGACTGAATCTGAATTACATTGTCCAATCATGTATGCCACAATAAGGAGAACACTGACAGACTGGGTTCATCCAAAAGGGAGATGGTCAGAATATGGAGGTAAGTAGAAAAACTCTCCTATAAAGAACAGATCAGGGGTCTTTCAAATTTGGCCACTTTAAGATGTGGACTTCAAATTCCAGAATTCCCCAGCCACAATGCTGGCTGGGCAATTCTGGGAGTTGAAGTCCACAAGTCTTAAAGTGGCGAAGTTTGGAAACCTTTGGAAGAGATGAACAGGTTTGGTATAAGCATCTCAGACAGCAGAAAACTAAAGAGAGGCAATGTAATGATTCATACATGTATTAGAAGGGATTTCATGCACAGATTTATCTTGTAATGAATGAAAGTTTTAATCAAATGGTGGACATTGCAAGGAGGCAAATTTTCAATCCAACAATAGAAGAAATAGGAAGAAATATCTGTTAGTAGATCAGTTTGATTTAAAAGGTTGGAGAAGAATGAAAGAAAATACAGGGATTCAACTAGATAACCTCCAAAAGCATCTTATTCTAACTCTTTGATTTCAATATTCAATTATGTTCTTCAGGATTACATCCCATAAGGTATAGTAATATTTAGTTTCTAATGAAAGAGCATATAACTATTTCCTTCCCCCATTTCTTTCTTCCTCTTCATCTATGCTCACCCTCACCAGTCAGATTTGTTTGCAATGCTGATTAGAACAACATACGGAGAATGTAGAGGCCTTCATCCTGAGGTAGCTTAATTACAAATGATAATACTTAGACAAATCAAAGTTTATTTCACATCATGATCCTTATTTATCCTTTTGGAATCAAGCAGGGTATATGTTTAGGATATTATTATTATTTAATTATTCCTATTATTTTAAATATAGTTTATAAAAGTAAATCGAAAAGTCAACATAAATTTAAGTGCTACTGAGAAGTTCAGATATGGAAATATATATCCAATTATAGTTTGCAATAAGTGTGATGTATAAATGCAGATATTTTGAACTGTAAATAAAATATTATGAAACTCATTCAAGCGAGAAATCTTTATTCCTTAATTGGAATATAAACTTAAGCAAAATGATCATTGACATTAAGATTGGCTCCCCGAGTTGTAGTGTTTCCCTTTTTAAGAGCACAGTATATCCCCCTAATACCAATTTGAAGTAATTAGATACTCTCAAACTCAGCACAGCTATTTGAGTGTGGTGTTAAGTAGTGAGCTATTTCGTTAAAAATATAATGTTTGGGAAGTTTGTTCAAGAAAATATGCTTCTAGTTACATTAAAACGAAAGTAAGTAAAGTAACTCAAACACTGATGGCTCAATTGGAGAACATGCAAAATCAAGATGAGTGAAAGATTTGGTAAGATACTTTAAATCGGTAATGGTATAATGGTGTGTCGTTGGTTTATTTAGAATGCTTCAACTGACCATTCAGCCTTAATCTGAGTATGGTTCTCATCCAAATTTCACCCAGCTTTTTCTTAACAGCTGGACTGAACTCAGAGGATAAAATTTAGAGGCTTCAATTTCCTCTTTCAAAAGCCATTTGGGTCTCAATTCCTGAGCTCTGCCTTTTGTGTGCATGTAGTGGTTTGGTAGTTTCTGCTGCAACCACCTACGGTATCTTTCAAGGGGATGATTTGAGCTGGAATCAGTTCATTACCATGGCTTATCTATCTTACAGAAAAATAAAAATAAAAACAAATGAAAGGAAAAAGGGGAAATAAATTCTATAGCACCATCTCTAGCCTTTCAGGCTGAAGTTTGCAGGCAACAAAAATCAGAGTTCTATCCCACTCCTTTGGAAGATAAATCAATCACATGAGATAGAGTCATGTGTTAAAAGAAGAAGAAAAAGCACACAATTCTTTTCAGCTTCAATAGAATGGCACAGAAGATTAAAAAAAATAGGGTTCAAATAACAGGTTACAATTTTTGAAAGTGAGGTCTTTTAACATTATAAGGACAATATAAGGTTCTGTGCAGATGCAAGAAAAAGATTCCAAGTTTCATTTAAACATACAATTCACTCTATACAAGCATGTACTGAGAACACAAAAGTCACTGAACATATATTTTATCTGAACAGTACATGCAGTTAAAATTAAAACAAGTAATCTTACAAAATACTCCTGTCAAAATGTGTTACCTTTGCCTTACGATGACCAAAGTCTTCTTGTTTAATTTTCAGGGGGCATCCCCATCTTCTTGACATATTTTTTTTAATCTCATAGGCTGAAGAGATTCCTGCCCTCTTCCCAACCCTGCCTCAGAGTTCAAACTGCAACTTTATAAAGAAAATACAAACACACACACACACACACACACACACACACACATGCTTGCTTGAGAGCAAATGATGATTCAAATATCTGAACTGGCACTTTGCTATTTGTCCTGAATTAGCCATAAATTTCCAAATGCAATCTTGAACGATGTTCAGTTTCTAATCTTAAACTACTGTATATCATGGATGCATGCTAATTGTTTCCTTTAAAATTGGTCCTGGTTCAATAAAGTGACCAAGGGATGGTGCTTGTCTGCCCATTCTCTACATGGTCACAAATTGCTTTTTGTGTATACAATGGTAAACATGGACCAAAGTACAGGCACCAAGTTTTGATCCAAATTATCCAAGTTCCATCGCCTTTCTTTTCTTTAGTATATAAATAATCAAATTCTATTTTGGCCACTTTCATTGTCAGTCAATGTTTGTGGGGTGGTTCTATTTATAGCATAATGCTCTAAGACTTTTTTTTTTGTGTTACCAAAAAATGATTCCATACCAAATGAGTTATGAGAACCAGCAGGGAGAAGAAGAGAGATATCTTTTTGAGTTTTCCTCTTATTATAGAAGTTTCCCTATAGAAGTTTCTGTGGCTTGAAACAGCTCGGAACACAACCCAGTTGTTCTGGAAAGCCTTTGGCAATATGATAGGAAACACATTGTCCAAATGAGTTGCAGCAGTTATAGCAAATATTTAATATTTATTATAATTTATATATTTTTATTGTTAATATTGTTAATATTCACAGATATTGTATTATTATTTTTATTACTGTGCATATCATTAGAGGAAGCCCTACAAACATGTAACCAACTCTATTTTTAATATTTGCAAAGCTGTACCAGGATGAACCTCAGAAGCAAAACATCTACATCTACATACTTAATCAGCTGGGAAAATCTGTATAGATTTGTCATTGCTTTGACATTAAACAGTTATGAAATGTAGAACATTTGGTGGTATCTTTTAAAGCATTCAGTTGTAAAATATAATAGATTAATTTAAGGTACTTACACAATTTGTATAAATTACAGGCTTCAAAAATATATACTTGATGCTCCCTTGGTAGATTTTGTCAGGTACATTATTGGAGCACTTCCTCTTTGCTTTATTTAACCTCTTGAGTATATACAATGAATTGCTCAAGTGCCTTTTTCTAACTATTTCCTAAAGTAAATAATATATTTAAAATTGCATTGCAGTAAATAATATTAAGGTTTTGAGTGAGTAAACTTGCTTCCAGGGCACACTATTTCTGTAACAAAGACAATGGATTAGACTTTTTGTATTTTGGCACAGTTTTTATCTTCCAACTGTTATGGTTAGTTAAGCATGGTTAGTTAATTTCTAAAAATTATGCAAAAGAACGGATTATTATCAGATTTGCCCTTAAGTACTAAAGGAAAATAAGTTATAACATAAGGTGTAGTGTATCCTGCCTAATGTCTAAAATTGTCAGTAAGTATTTTGAAAGATCTCATGCATTACTAAAAAGTTTCCTAAAACCCTTTCTCAGATATTAGCTCTATAAATTCCACCCAGAATATTTAGGCAATAGCTATGCTCTTTCAAAACCCTTTATCTTCCATGAAATCTAGATTTAAAAACATTGTTTTCATTTTCAAAGCAGAAAAAGATACAATATGGGTAACTGCATTGGTAGCCATTTTCTGCTAGGCAAGGGCTACCCTAATATTTTGGAGGAATGGGCATATTAGAAATGTTGAGGCTGTCATGCAGAGAGAGTCCATTCATAAAAGGATTAACAGGATTAAGTTAAATAGACCAGAAACCTATTGCAAAACCAGAATAATTGCAATATTGTACCTATAGTTCTCCCTTTCCTTCTGTGTTCAGAATCCCAGTTAAAAATCACCTCAGCTGGTTTCTTTGTTTTTTTGTTTTTTTGTTTTGTCTTTCTTTCAGAATAATTCTACCCTAATTCTTTTTTATATATATTCCACATCCAAAATAATAGATCCCTTCTTCCGCCTCTGCTTCCTCATTCCCTTGTTGTTTCCTAGGGCTTTTCATAACCCTCTTCATCCCAATTCCCACTTTTCCATGTGAATAACTTCCAATCAGTCCTGTTCAATTTTCAGCCTGTGAGCTCCAGTCTTCCACTCTAGTCATAGCTTCATAGCTCACCCCACCACACACACAGTTAGTACTCCAAACCTCCACTCTCAACAGGTAGTGATAAGACACCTCACCTTTTTTTGCTGATGCCTGTAAGCACTCAAATGTACTACAGCTGGTAGGTGTACAGCTTCTTCCTGTCAGGCAGAACTTTAAGAGATTAACAAGCACATAAGACTGCAAGAGCTTCAATTTATTATGGAAAAGCCAAGAAGCCATTCTGAAAGAATTCCCGTGAGTGCTAGGTATCAAATGAGGGTTCTATTTAATCCTGCAATCAGAGTTAAATTCTTGCAACTCTTTTTTCCAGGCTCTTTTGGGTAAGGAGGGATAGTTTCCATCTGTGACTTGCTTAAATGTGTGTGAGGATTAGACCTCTGACAGTTAAAAAATAAAAAAGCAAACAGTTATTTCCTTCTTCTATTTCATCTTTTATTATTCATTCATACATGTAACTAACCAAGAATTGTAAAGTACGAAATATATCATTTTTTACCAGTTAGGAACACAAAATAAAAGTCTCTCCCTTCCCTCACTCTATGAAGTCTTTGCACCCAAGATTGATAATGTGTGTTTAAATAAGTGGAGACCTCATTTACATATGGACAATTTTCCTTTCCTTAGGAAATTATAATAATTAAAAAGAATACCTCATTAGCCACACTGATTAATTTCTTTGACAATAACTTGTATCAAATTAACCAGAATATAAGAAAAAATGCTTTAAAGTATGTAGTAATTTATATTATCTACTCTGACTAGCCATAAATTTCCAAATGCAATCTTGAACGATGTTCAGTTTCTAATCTTAAACTACTGTATATCATGGATGCATGCTAATTGTTTCCTTTAAAATTGGTCCTGGTTCAATAAAGTATTACATTACTACATGCCAAGATATATAAAAACAACTATGTACTATAACAACAAAATCTTGGGTTGAATACAGTGGAGCTTCATCATATCACAGATGAAGCTGAAGTCTTAAATCTAGTAAAATATGATTTCTGGTCATTAACCATAACAAAGGACTGACTTCTTTTTAAACTTTTTTAAAAGTCACCTCCTCTTTGGCTTTGATCAGAGGTTCTAGGGGTATATGTGCTATAGCCTGAAAAAGTTTGAAAATCCTCCTTTTAGGGGACATTATCTTGCAATGTTTAATTAGATTCCTTTAAGGATTTCACAGTTATTATATGTATTTGAAATATTCTCTGTGTATGTGTACCTCCTTCAATATAGGTATAGCCTGGATAAAAATAAAGCACATCTTTTTCCAAATTATACAGAAAAGACCCTACAGAAAAAAATGTGCATAACTAATTCATAGAGTCTGTGACCATGTCTTAAAATAGACATTTTCAAATACTGTTTATAAAACTCCCAATAGTGTGTGTAATTCTTCATGAGCATAGTAAAAACTGATACAAATTAAATTAGAAGTAAATAAAAAATAAAAATTCAACAGATGTGGGAAAAGGGAATGAAAAAGAAACAAAAACACTATGAAAGAAGTGGCTTCCAACCATCACACCATAACACCATAAGCTAATATAATAAGTTTTCACCCTCTTTTAAACTACAATTTTTAAAAAAATCTTATTCCCATAGCCTAACTTTTATCTATGCATAATCCACAAATCATAATCTTTTCAATTCTTTAAGAGTTACAGACAGGGGTGGGATTCAAATTTATTAACAACCATTTCTGTGGGTGTGGACTAATTTGTGGTCATGGCTTGGTGGTCATGTGACTGACTGGGCATAGCTTGTATGTAAATATTGTAAATATTTATGTAAATATTAACATTTTTATTTAAAAAAGAGCAGTTTTTACCCAAAATCAGGCAAAGCAGGCAGGCAGATTGAGTTGCTCCCAGAATCACAGATTTACTCAGAGATCTACCTTTCTAAGATTTCCTGCTTTCTAGCTAATCTAAATCTCCCAGCACAGCTGATAGTCAGAACAGCTGATGGTTGGGGGGGGGGAAAGGAAAAATAGCAACGTAACAAAAATTAGGTGAAGGCACAATGCAGGCAAGTTGGATGGCACACATGCCAGGTAAGGAGTGACTGGGCGGGGTGGGGCGGGGCTAGTTAATGGTGCGATTTGCCAGTTCTCCGAACTGTGCAGAATTGTAACAACCGGTTCTATAGAACTGGTGCAACCAGGTAAAATCCCACCCCTTGTTACAGATATATCAAACAGCTAGTTTATCCCTGACCAAATAATCCAACTTTACATTCCTTCCTTTTACTCTTCACAATCTTGAGTTTTAAATTGTTCCAACGACGTTGCAGGTTTTAATATTTCATTGATTCTTGGAATTTAAAAGTATTGAAGAGTCTTCAAAGCATCCAATTTTATAAATCTCACAAAGAGGCATCATCATGGATTTCATGTCACAGTTTCTAATTTTTTTCTTGATTTGTCTTTTGTATTTCGATTTCGTTAATTTCCATTTTGTTGGTTTTAATGCCTTGAAATTCTATAATGTCTGTGTCAGATAACAGGTTTTTTTTTTTTTTTTTTTAAAAAAATCTGACTATCTTCAAAAACCATTGAAATCTATATTATATTAGTTAATACTATCTCAGCCATTTTTTTGAAATATTCTTTCAGATGAGTAAAAGTTATGGCCAGCTTAGTCAATTTAAATCTGTTCTGCTTGGTCCTTTAGTTCCCTCTAGTGTTCATTTGCAACTTTCATCAATTTTCAGTTGCTAATATGGGTTTAGTTGTGTTTTAGTCATTTCCCACTCATATAATATTTTATGCTTCTCTATCAAATCTTAGACTAAAAGTAATCAATATTTCAAATCTCTTTGGTTTCCTAGTCCATTTAAAAGTTTCTTAAATTAAAAAAAATGTTTCCCAATTGTATATTATTTTAAATTCTGAAGTCTGTATTTTAAATTCTTTAAATCCAAAGAAGATAAAGTACACCAGGTATCAAATTAAGTTTGCTGTTTTGAAGGTCTTCAATATCCATAAATAAGGTGGTTAAATTGAACAAATGCCATTAGAAAATGAGTTTAGCTGGCTTGATGACCTTATTAAAAGTTCTGCCATTGCAAAGAGCAAAGATGTTATCTTCCTCAGCTATTGGTTTTTCCTATGGGAAACCACTGTTTATAGTTCCCTCATATGCGAAGGTGACATTCAAAGGGCTAGTGGATAATCTCATATTGTCTTCCTTCTCCAGAGAGGTTCTAAAGGACTAATCTACTTGCCAATCCTTCTCACAGCAGTCACTGTCTCCATTATTCAGATATTATCAGTCTGCCATGACTAACCCAGACATTTTTCATCATTTGTTTCTTTGGGTTAGTAGACTTGTTAGCACATTGCCATTGTCTTCTGGGAATGACACTTCAAATCCTGTGCTAAAAATACCTTTTTTAAAAAAGTCTCAGAATTGATGTGTGTCATTACTTTGCATATAGTACAATACACTTTAATATAAAAAATAATCTTTTATATAATAATCTAATGCCAAGCAAGCACACCATATCCATTCTATTCACACAAAGAAGAAGGGACAATAGAAGATAAGTGAGCAGAAAAAGTAAATGAATGTACAGTATATAAAGATGTATAAATGGAGATATTTATATTAGATTGATGTGAAGAATAATGTGTATAATAATGATGATACAGTACTCTTAAAGTCAATGTGTGTTAAAGGTGAAAAAGAACAATAAAAATTATTACAAAAAAAAAAAAGAAGATAAGTGAGTAGCATTCACAAAAGAACAGTAAGGTGAACGAAACAGTAATGGAATAGAAGGCTAAAGAATCTGAAGAACTGTGAACAGGAACCATTAGGCATCATACTGCACATCAGATAATTGAGATTCAAGAATAGGTAAAAATAAATAGGTATGGGTTTTCAAAAGGGAAAAAGTGAGATTGTCTATACCAGTTCAAAGCAATACAGTTAATTTATCTGTCTCCAAATGAGCCTACCTAAATAGTTTATAGAAGAACAGTGAAGAAATAGTGAAGGAAGTCTTTCTGGAAACTGCCCTGACCTGATTGCTGGTCACTTATATGGGCATCTCTGTTTAGTTTTATGGGCAATAATCTGAAAGTTGTTTGATAATATCTTTTTCCATTATATGTTTATTTCCCAGCCTAGTCTAATGCCTGAGATTTCCTGTGGTTTGTCAGCAAGAACTAACTGATCTAACCTTATTTACTTTTTTCCCCAAGATCAATCAAGGTCAGCAAGATCCTACTACCTGTTGTGATCTTTGGAAGACTACTCATGTAGCTGGTGGTTAATTGTCCTCTTCTTTAAAAACCTTGTGTTTATACTAAAGTCTTGCACTGAAAACTGCTATTTAAAAAATGAAACAAAAGCAAATAGTGAGATGTTGACAGGGCTTACCTCAAGATTTATGGTATTTTTAAATTTCAGATACTATTGTTGCACCTAGTAGGAGAATGTCAAGGCAAGTCAATAGATGGCTCATAAAAGTGAAAAGGACTTTATGACTTATGCTCCAACAAGTAGGCAGCAATTAACATTTCAGAGTTGCTTACTTGATACAACCCTAAGAATGCAGATATAGAAAGTTGTCAAGCATCTGAAAGCCACAAAGTATGAGCCGTGATGGCTCAGTGGTTGGAGTGCAGTACTGCAGGCTACTTCTGCTGACTACTGTCTGCCTGCAATTTGGCAATTCAAATCTCACCAGGCTCAAGGTTGACTCAGCCTTTCATCCTTCTGAGGTGGGTAAAATGAGGACCCAAATTGTTGCGGGCAATATGCTGACTCTGTAAACCACTTAGAGAGGGCTGTAAAGCACTGTGAAGTGGTATATAAGTCTAAGTGCTATTGTTATTGCTATCAGTGAACTACACTTAACCTTTCTTGTTGTAACCTATATGCTAAACCCAAAGGTCCACTCAGACACTTTGGCTTGGAATCCTAAATTAATACATTAAACAGTATACAGCAGAGAACCCGCTATTCAAGCTTTTTCTTTCCAATGTAATCAAATACTCTAAAAAGGAAACTGCCTAAATCATGTTTACAGTACACTGTTGCTTGCAGCTGATGAGAAGAAACTGAACCTTGCATTAACTTGCTGGGAAAATTAGCACATAAATTAGACCTCAATCAAATCTTCTTGTGATAGAGTGATTAATAGTTTTCTGTATAAGAATGTTTATGTGTTGCATGACTCAGAATCCTTTGAATCAACACAATATACCTGAATTTAAGGATTGTAAAAGTGTTAATTAAAATGGGAAAGGAATAGTAAATATAATATTTATAGTGAACTGGGTTTTCTTTTGTCTATTACTTTTTAAAATATATTAATGTTTATTTTACTTTTTCCAAAGTATAGTCTGCTCCATTTTGTTTGCAAACTGGTTTGTCCATAAATACATAAATATATCTTTCTATCTCTTTAAGGTTAGGGATGACATTAGTTTATAATTTATCTTCAAAATAATTCTGAGCTAAGTTTCAGGCTCTTCCTTCTACAGCATATATTCATTTTCATATGAAGTTTACTTGATGCAACCCAGTTTTGCAAACTGTTTTTCCCCTCAAAGTGTACACACTCTCTCCTAACACATACCATCTTCCATAAATCTTTTTGGGGATGCAACACAACAGTCAAGAAATATTAGCATATGGTTTCAGGAACTGTGAATTCTTTAAATGCAAACATTTTCCATTTATTGCTAAAACATCCAAATTCACAGCACCCTATCACAATTCAATGCCTTGTCACTTCCATACATTGCCAAGCAAGTTACACACTCTAGGAACAGAGTTTTACTTAAAGTACCTTTTCATAATTATATACTAAGTCTGTGCTTGTGTCAAAATTGATTCAGAAGAGAATTCCACAATGAAAGTGCAGAATTTTTTTTAAAGCAGCCATATCTTTCTTCAGGTTTTCTCATGAGTCTCAAAAATGATGTTTAGATGTCTTTATAACATTATATATGTGACTTTATAAAGTTGTAACTTCACCTTAATTAAATTATGTTTGGGTTACTAGAGTGAGATAATAATGAAAAACCCTAACTAAGAAATAATGACAGTGTAAGCACTGTAAACGAAATCATTTTGAACCATATTTAGTGATGCTTGAAATAAAACTATTGTAATCAATTTATCATGAATGATATGTCCTAGTGATTTCAGTGCAAATACTGAATCCAATTCATGTTTTCATTATAACTATTTGGGGCTCTTGTAATCATACACCAGCTCTAGTGAGTATTTGATGTAGGCTAAATTGTTCCTTTTCAGTTTAGAGCACCCCATCATAATTATCCATTTAACTCAACAAGGCTTAATTATTTCTCCTCAATTAACAGAAGCCTAGCTATAATGATCAATTTAAAACAATAAGGGGCTGAACCTTGATGTCATGGCAAATTGTTAGTGTGAACTGAGCTTTGTAGTGAATTGGCATCCACTTGCACATTTCTAAACAGCATATTTAGCAGTGCAGTTAGTTTCTAAACCAATCAGAGGACAAACCACAAGGAATAGTCTAATGATCTTTTGAAACCCTGAATGAATGCAAGTCAGACCAGATGAATTATATCCCGAGGTATTCAAGGAATTGGAGGGTGCCATTTCAGAACTGTTGACTTGGAGAACTCCTTTAATACGGAAAAAGCACCAGGAGATTAGAAAGAGTGAATGTTATGACTTTAAATACAATCCTAAGAAAGTACAGTTGTTGGCACCTGGGGAAATTGTAGAAAAGATTGAACAATAGATTTTCAAGTGTTTAGAAAGGAATAAAGAGATTGTTAAAAACCAGCAAAGGATTGTTAAGGCAGGTAATGCCAACTAGACCTTATTGCTTGTTTAACAAACTGACTATATTAGTAGTCTAAGGAAATGCTGTGGTTATACTTGTGATGGCTTCTCTTGATGCTGGCTCAGAGGAAGAGCTGACTCCATGGACTTTGGAGGAGGGTGAGGAGGAGCATCAAAAAGATGCTGAGGTCTCCAAGCAGCAAGTGAATGGGCCAAAGGAAGAGGAGAGATCAGGAATCTCAGAGAGGCATGAGGGGAATAATTGGACAAGTGCCTTGCTGAAGAAGAAAGGGGAGAGATGTGGCTGCATCTGGAGGGCTCAGATTCAGTCAGAAGTGCAGGGCAGTTGCAGTTGGTCAGGAGGTATGAGTAGGAATTGCCTCCTCCACCAGATTCCAGGACTTGCAGGGCTGACGGAAGGCAGGCATAATGGAGGTCATAAAGGCTACCCGCCCCTCCTAATGAGTTACACTATTAAACAGGAACATTGTGGGAGACGTTTGCAGGCAAGTTTCAGATTTGGGGGAATGACATTAATGGTGGTGTTTAAATAAAGCCCTCGCTGTGTGTAGTCTGGAATAGTGTTCTTGGACTTAGTAAGGCATTTGATAAAGTTGATCATAGATATCCTTTTGATAATATGGAAGAATGTAGGTTAGATAATCCTATTACCAAATGGATTCTTAGCTAGATGAATTCTTAGCTAGATGAAAAACTATTTCTAACATATGGTTCTTAATGATTTCATATCAATATGAATGGGTATATCCAATTCGGTATCTAAAGTCTTTGTTCTCGGCCCAATGCTATTTCTTATTTTGACACAGCACTTACACGAGTTCTGGAAAACAAATACTATTCTCCTATATACGCACAGTTGAAGTCCATCTCAAGCTGAGTAGGCAAAATGAAGCTGCCTAGTAATTCTGGAAGAGAATGAGATAGATAGCAAACCCTAAGTTGCTGTCATTTTCCTTGTTGTGAAGAGAATTAAAATATGGATACAACAAAAGACACTGTGCTGGAAGTTTCTAGTATTAATGAAAATTGGGACTTGGGTTTCTTTAAAACAGTAAAACGTAGAGATGTTGGATCAGCCTATAGTAAAGTCACCCATGTTGCTATCAGATTCTATATTCTTGCAGTGAAAGCTGTGTCATGATTTATACTACTTTTGAAGTCCTAAATATCATTTGCAGAAGTTGCAGAAATTGTATAACCTGTGATCTCAGGATCTTGGGACTGTTCTGCAAGTTCCTCTAATGAAGAGCCCAGTAACAACTGTAATTCTGTACATGCCAATAAAAGATACTGTGTCACATCTAACTCCAATCACTTCCATTCCTTTTTTATTTTTCCCACAACAGAAGAGATAGGATAAATACTCATCAGCAGAAGACACAAAGCTGGGATGGAGGAAGGCTAATACTTCAGGCTGAAAGTTCAAAAGGATTTTGGTAGACTTGAATATTGGGTTCAAACAAACAAACAAAAAACCAGTGGTGGTGAAAAATCTAGGATTCTATAGTAGGAAGAAAAAAAAACAGGATCACAGATACTTAGCTGAGCAGTATTATTTTTGAAAAACATCTGAGTGTTCTGGGCAAAGCACAATTTCAGTATAAGCCGACAGTATGTGCAGCTGCCAAAAAAAAAAAAGCAAATGAAACTTGGAGCTACATCAATAAAACTATACCATCAATGTCACGGGAAGTGATAATTCTGCTATATGCTACACTAGTCAGATGAAACCTGAAATATTGAGTTTAGTTCTGGTGAGCATGATACAAAAAGATTGATGATGAACTAAAAGGATGCAAACAAGAGTAGCAAAGATGGTCTTGAAGATGGAGACTTTTCCAACTTGGCAATTGGAAGACTGGATTGCCAAACTGGGAATTATATTATAGTGCAGCAATATTAGTTTGGCTAAAAGATTGGATTAACTTAAAGAATAAAAGAATATTAGCTATAGAAGGTCATGACCTTCAGAGAGGATGGCATGCCTTTCTTTGGGATACAGGACCCACCAAACAAAAATATTTCCACAGACATCTGATAGAGATTCATTGATAAACAACTGGATCAAAGTTAAAAAGAAACATTATATAAAAATCCCAATCTGGCTATCCACAATGGAAGTGATGACTGACCAAAATAATTTAGACCTGAACAAAATGTTAAAGTATTGGATATTCACGGAAATTTAAAAACAATACAAGAGTTCCAAGAACAAGGACTACGACTAGACTGGTGGGCTTATTTCCAAATACAAAGCTGATATAGAAAGGACATAAAGTATCATGGAATATACCTAAAACCACAACAATTAGACAAAATTTTATTAGGCCCAGATAAAAAAAATATTACCAAAATTTACAAATATCTCCTGGAAGTAGAATTAGAAGAAGAAGTAGTGAAAGAATGCATGATTGCATGGGGTCAAAATATTGGTCACAACATAAAGTTATTGGATTGGGAGACCGTATGGAACACAAATTAACAAAATCAGCAACGTTCAAAGAAAATACATATAAAATGTTCTATAGGTGGCACTTATCCCCTTAGAGATTAGCGAAAATGTACCTTAAAATGAGTCCTATATGTTGGAAACGTAAAAAAAAAAAGAGGAAACATATTATCATATGTGGTAGTCTTGCCCAGAGGCTCGATAATATTGGCTTAAAATAAAAAAATGTCTGCAGGAAGTCACCAATGAACAATTAGACCTAGAACCAGAACTCTTCCTATTGGTGATCTCCAAAAAAAATATGTGTAAAGAGCACAAAATACTTACTATTACACATATTGTCTGCTGCCAGGATTGCCTTTGCCCAATTTTGGAAACAGCCATATATACCAGCAGAGAAACTGGTTATGAACTGTGCTGAAATGGATAAATTAACACTGAGTTTAAAAGATAAAGAAGCTTCAATATTTTATAAGGTGTGGGAACAATGGTATAGCTGGATAGATCGGAAATAGATTAAAGATAGGTAATTATTAAATATAAGTAATAGATAGAATAAGAAGGTAATTATGCATAAATTAATACCTGTAAATAATGCACAAATTATTGTCATATGATGAGCACTACAAATAGTTGTTATTGAGTGATATATTTCTTATGTTTTTAATGTAATAAAAATTCAATAAAGTCTATTTTAAAAAAAGAAGAAGATGGAGAGAGTCTTGAAAATAATTCTGAACTTGGTTTGTTCTGTTCAAATTTACAGAAATGTAAGAGAAATATGATAAAACATTTGGGAATGTGGATTTACTCTCCACAGCCCCTAAGGAAACCAACAAGTGGAAATTTTTACAGAAGATTATCCAAACTCAAAATTAGCAGGAATTGCCAAACACAAAAGCTATTAAAATAATTGAACAGCTTGTTTGCTGGAATCATGGGTGCTCCATGACTGGAGATTTTGCAACAAATATTGAAAAATATTTTGAGATGATTTGAAGATTCCTGTTCTGGATGAGTGTTGGATTAGAAAACCTCCAAGGTCACTTCCCACCTTATGATTTCATGAATACAATATGTCTATCAGTTCTTTATGTTTGTCTTCCATGCCAGTTTTGTTTTCTATATTCTGTATATGCATACACGTATATGAATGTAAGAATATAAGTCTATCTATATATCTACCAAATGAAAGCATCATTGAGGGTCCTTCTGAATGACACTTTGATTTGTTCTCAGCAAGGGTCCTATAATTAATATGACCTTTTGATAAGGTGGGGATATGTAATAATAAGACAAGCGCTCTCAGGAGAGCTATTCATAATTCCCAAGCAATGGTAAGTGTTAGAGAGGTTTTTCCTGCGTGTATTCTTTTTTAAAAGAAGTAAAAAAGTTTCTCAACTGACAGACTGTGATTTTAAAAATGTGGAAACAAAAGAGTGATTTTGAAGAAACAAATATGGTACTTAATCCCTCGACAAAAAACACACATTTTATGTTGTTTAAATTGTACATTTTGGGTACTAGTAAATTCCCCTAATAAAATGAGAGGATGGAATAAAAAGCCTACACAGACTTTTAAAAAAATCAAGAGAAACCCAGCTTCATTTGACTTAAGATGACTAAACATTGTTTTTGCACAACATAACAGGTGGTTTTATTTCATGTCAGATGGTAGATGTAGCCTGGGAATTCTCATTTCCCTCAACATCTGTTCCTTCTACCCTGTGATTTTATAACAACATTCAGAAATAACAATATTCCATTACTTGATTCGACTTGATGTTTGCTTTGTTACTTAGACAGCAAACTGGCTATGGTACATAATAGTTAATGATCAGCATATGTTAAAGCTTTCCAATATATGCAAAAACATACAAACATTAAAAGGAAAATGACATTGAAACAAATTAATCCTTATTTGAAAAAAAGACAAATACAAATTGTCTTTTTGCCTCAGGTTTACATTTTATTTATTTATTTTATTTGTCAATCGCTTACAAGATAATAGGTATAAGTATAAACATGAGTAAGAATACATGAAATAGGTATGAGTAAATGGAG
Organism: Notechis scutatus; assembly: GCF_049901735.1. NCBI lineage: Eukaryota > Metazoa > Chordata > Lepidosauria > Squamata > Elapidae > Notechis > Notechis scutatus. The sequence goes on along the minus strand of NC_142011.1, from coordinate 134,166,892 downwards.
ACAATTGGACAGGGACGGGAGGCACAATGGTGCACTTATGCACGCCCCTTACAGACCTCTTATGAATGGGGTTAGGTCAATAGTGGATAGTTTGAGGTTAAAGGAGTGGGGGTTTGAGGATGTAACAACAGAGTCAGGTAGTGCATTCCAGGCATTGACCACTCTGTTGCTGAAGTCATACTTTCTGCAATCAAGTTTGGAACAGTTAACATTGAGTTTGTATCTGTTGTGTGCTCTTGTATTGTTGCGGTTGAAGCTGAAGTAGTCATTGACTGGTAGGACATTATAGCAGATGATTTTGTGTACTACACTTAAGTCCAACCATAGGCAGCATAGTTCAAGACTGTCCAAGCCCAAAATTTCAAGCCTGGGGATATAGGATATTCTGTTGTGAAATACTGGACTTGCTCAATTGTATTAATGTCCGATATACAATGCGGATTCCACACAGATGAGCTGTATTCGAGTATTGGTCTAGCAAAGGTTTTGTATGCCCTAGTTAGCAATTCAATATTTCCAGAGGAGATGCTTTGTAAGATTAGATTTATAACTCTTAATGCCTTTTTGGCAATGCTGTTACAGTGAGCTCTGGCACTTAGATCATTAGATATGAGTACTCCGAGATCCTTGACAGAGTGAGGGTCATCAACGAGGTAATATCTGCCTACCTTGTGTTTGGTGTACTGATTTTTTTTTTATCAATGTGTAGGACAGAGCATTTATTGGTCGAGATTTGGAGTTGCCAATTGTTTGACCATTCAGACACATAATCAAGGTCACTTTGAAGAACAGTAGCATTGTTGCTGGTGTTGAATAGTTTTACATCATCCGCGAAGAGGATGCAGTTGCTTATAAGGTGATTGCAAAGGTCATTTATATAGAGTATAAAGAGTGTGGGTCCTAGAATGCTGCTTTGGGGGACACGGCTATTAACTGGAGTAGGGTTTGATATAGCTCTCCCTATTTTTACTATTTGTTGCCTGTTTGACAGGAATGCAGTAATCCACTTATGAAGGGATCCAGAAATGGCATAAGAGTTTTGTTTTAACAGTAGTTTGTCATGTGCCACTGAATCAAAGGCTTTGCAGAAGTCTATGTAAATTGTGTCTATTGCTTTTCTTTTTCTGTAGGTGTTTAAGGCAGTGAACGAACACTCTTCTCCATTCTTCCACACTATTAAACTTCCTTTTCTTATATTCTCCCTCTATCATTACCTTTGCCGTTTGCTTATAGTATATAGCTTCTATTGCTTGAATAAATTTTCTAGCAAAACCCATCTGTTCCAACAGTAATAACATGAATCGCCAATTCACATTATCAAATGCCTTCTGTGCATCTAGAAATATCAGAGCCATTTGTTTTTCAGGATGTGCCTTGTAGTATTCCAAGGTGTCCAAGATTACTCTCATATTGTCTTTAATTTGTCTCTTTGGCAGAAATCCATTTTGATCAGAATGGATAAAATTATTTAAATATTTTTAAGTCTTTCTGCCAATATTGAAGGAAAAATTTTATAATCTGCATTTAGTAGAGAAATGGGTCTATAGTTCTTAATTTGTAATGGATCAGCCTCCTCTTTTGGAATAAGTGTAATATAGGCTTCTGACCATGATTTAAGTATCTTCTTCTTTAACATAACTTCATTCATAACTTCTAGCAATGGAAGATTCAACGATTCTTGTAATGTTTTATAAAATTCTGCCAGAAGTCCATCTGGGCCTGGTGCCTTTCCATTATTTTGCTTCTTGAGTGCTTCAGTTAACTCCATCATTGTTATTTTGCTTTCTAACATTTTTTCAGTCTCTTTAGATTAGCATTCTGTAAGTACTGCTTAACTCTTTCCTCATCAATATTGCATATATAATTTCCCATAGAAGTCTCGAATGATTTCCTTCTTCTCTTTACTACCATGGCAAACTTGGCCTTGGTCATCTATAAATTGCAATATTTTCCTTGATTCTATCTCCTTTCTCAATTTGTATGCTAACCATCTACCTGGTTTGTTTGCGTCTTCAAAGTAGTTCTCTTTAGCACCTCTAATTTTCTGTGCTAGTTCTTCTTTTTCTATTTGACCCATTTTATGTTTAATTATATCCATTTTTAGCTTGATGTCCTTTTTCTGTGGCATTTTCTGTAGCTCTTTTTCAAGTCTTTTATGTCATCCTCTAAGGCCTTAGAGGCTAGTCTTTTCATAGTATTCCTTTTCCTTGTATAGTCTATTATCAAGCCTCTAACATATGCCTTCATTGTATCCCATACATTCTGAATTGATGTATCTTCTTTTTGTTTTCTCTAAAGAAAAAGCCAATTCTTTCTCCATCCACTGTGTCTTTTTCCTTTAAAATAGTATTATTTAACGTCCATCTAGATCTTCTTCTTTGTCCTTTCCATTTAATTGCCATTGGATTGTGATCTGCCCAAGTACTTGTTTCAATATTTATTTCTTGAATGTTAGATATTAATTCTGTTGACATCCATATCATATCTATTCTGGACCATGATAAGTGTCTATTTGAATAGAAGGTGTATTGTTTAGTTTTAGCATTTCTTTCTCTCCATGTATCTTTTAAATTTATTTCATCTACCATTTTAAAAAAGATTTAGGGAGAGTCTTTCTGTTTTGCTTTATTGTTTTCTGTGCTGTATAGTCCAATTTATTGTCTACAATTCCATTAAAATCTTCCATCATAACTATATTAGCATAGTCCAGTTCGATTATTTTCATATGTAATTTTTTGTAGAATTCTTCTTGTTTGTCATTCGGAGCATAAACTGCAATCAGGAGTGTTTTCATATTATTGTCCATTATTTCCACCATTAGTATTCTTCCATCATCATCAGTATAAATCAATTTTGCTGGGGTGGTCTCTTTAATATATAAAACAACTCCTCTTTTCTTACATTGTGTCAAGGAAGTAAATATTTTCCCTAATTTTGGCTGTACCAACAATTGTTCATATTATTTTTAAATATGTACTTCTCGTAGACAAATTATATCAAATTTTAATTTCTCTAATTTTTGAAAGGTTTTCCTTCTTTTAATGGCTGAGTTAAGTCCATTTATATTAATTGTAATCAATTTTTTCTCTTCCATGGTTATATTTTATAGTTAGGTTTAGCAGCTTTCGTAGATCTTAATTCACGTTGTTCTTTGGCTTCCACCTTTCCACCTACTGCACCTTCTTCTTTTTCAGTCGCCATTTGGCAGTCCTCTTGGAATTCAATTAGTGAGATCTCTTTTTCTGCCTCTTCCTCTTTCCCTCCAAAAAAATCTGTATAAAATAATTCCGCTTTCTCAATTGAGTCAATTCTATGTCTCTGTTCTTGCCATGTGAACATTAAACCTTCTGGAATCAGCCATCTATAATTCACCTCTTTTTTAAGTAACATTTTAGTCAGGAATCGGTATTCTCTTCTCATCACTCTCACTCTTCTGGGTATTTGCTTCAAAACCACAATCTCCTTGTCTTTGTATTTCAATGTTTTCTCTTTTGCCACTTGCAATATTTGCGTTTTAATGGCTTTCTCTGTAAATCTAATGTGAACTTCTCTTGGTAAGCTATTTCTCATCGCATATCTTGTGAAAACTTGATAAACCTCATCTATTCCATCCATCATCTTCTCTTGGGTTATTTCCAAAGCTTCAGCCAGTATTTCTATCATTATCTCAGCTAAGTTTTGTCCTTTTTCTTCCTCTACGTTTTGGAATCTAAGATAGAATTCTGATCTATCCATCTCCCATCTCAACATACCACTTTTATCTTGTTCAACCACCGTTAATCTATTATTAATATCTCCACTCTTCTTGTCTCTTTGTTTATCTTCTTCTTCAATTTTTTGGAATCTCTCATCATACTTCAACATCATTTGTTGGATATTCTCCACTTTTTCATTGGTTTTCCCTGTTCTTTCTTCAATGTTCTCTGTTCTTTGTTCAATGTTCTCTGTTCTTTGTTCAATGTTCTCTATTCTCTTTTCAATTCTCTGATCTTGCTTGAATATTTTGAATTCCTTGCATAATTATCTGCAGAGTCACTTTTTCTTGTTCTTTTTCTTGCTTTAACATTGTCTGTATTGAACGTTGTCCTCCAAATGGTGGAGAGGAAGAAGTAGAAGTTGAAGAACCAGGAGCTGTAAATTTCCTACTCATCTTAAGCAATTCAAAATCTTCAGGTTCTTCTAAACATTAATCCAATTGTGAAGTAACCAATTATAGTTCAAAATAAAAATAGTAGAAAAAAGAAGCCCAATAATAATGATAAAGAAAAAAAAAGAGAGGACAAAATTTCTTCAGGTTCTTGTATACCTTAATCCAATCAATAGTTAGATGGAGAAAAAGGCTTAAGAAAAAAAAAAGGAAAAAAAGGAAAAGGAAAAGTTCTTCAGGTTCTTCAACACCTTAATCCAATTGAAAGGTCTCAAATAGAAAAGAGTGCATAAGAATAAACCAGAAAGGTAAATGAAAAAACAAAAATACCAGGAAAGGGGGAAAAAAGGCTTTTAAGGCTTTCCCTTTAAAATAAAAAGCAAACGTGGAGATTGGACTTCCAAAGAGAAAAAGTAAAACAAAGCTCCAACAAAGCCAAAAACCCATATAGTTATTACAAGAAAAAAAAAGATAAAATGAAATACAATAAAGCTGGTGAGGAGGGATAGCACAACTTAGAAAAAGTAAAAAGGGCACACTGCACTTTCTTTAATTATCCGAGGCTCTTATTATAGCTCTCTTCTCCAAAAACTTATCACCTTTTTCCCCCTAGGTTTCAACACCAGATTCCAGCTGTTGATAGAAACCCAGAAGAGCACCTGCAATAATACTCTCCCATGCTCTTCCCTCTATCTTATCAAAAAACAATGTCCTTGAAAAAGAGTCTAAGTTCTTTCTTTCTCAGCTTTGTCTGGTCACAGGGAAATAGAATATTTTCAAGCCTCTAGTTGGCAGTGTTACAAAGTTTCTTTGCTCTCACTTTCCCCCTCCTTTTCTGAGCAAGATATAATAAGAATTAATAAAAAAAAAAGAAAAAGATATTTAAAAAAAAGAAATAACTAAAGGGAGCCTCTAGCCTAAAATATTACAAAATTAAAAAGGAGAAGAAAAAAAGATGTAAACGAGAAAACCAGTCCAGTTTCAAAATACAAGATCGTGTATGGAAAATCCAGCAATGAGGAAAAAAAACATTACTTTGACATTTCTGTTTAAAATTGCCGCTTAATCACTTCTGTCAAAACTTTTACAGATTCTTTCTTTTCCTTAGGGTGTCCTTTCAGATCTTAGAATTAAAAAAAAATAGTTCTCACCAAACCGGCACACTCTCTCTTTCTGTTCTCTTCCGTTTCGGAGCTGTCCCGACTTCAGCAGCTTTAATGGCTGCCTCTTTGCCGCTGGCAAGAAGAGCTTCTCCTGGATCTACCAGGGACTTTGCAGTATCCCTGGGATCGACAGGATGCGCTCTTCACTTTCACCACCTCTTCGGGACGGTTTAGATCCGATAGGACTGTCCAGGAGCAAAGATATCGGCAGTGATCTCAGACCTCCAAGATCGCAGGCCGTATCGTCACAACGCCAGCTCCGCCCTCCTACACAATATTAAACTTGTATTAAACTGAATGTAAGTAATAAACTTATACTGAATCAGAAATATAGGATCAAGGTTGTCTTGTGAATATCCATGATTGAGGATAGACTCCAGCCTAGGTCTTCCTGTTGGAACCCATCATTTTACTTACTACCTTTCTCCCCTCATTAAATAGCTCATTAAATAAGTTGGGTGATATACTTATTATGGTTGGTTGCATACTTAGTCATACCCTTATACTGGATTTGGCATTTCTTTTTGTCTACCTAATGACTCCTTCCCTATGATAGTGCTGTTTAATAGTATTAAAGGTATGGTTGCAGGATGTAAGCTGCTTCAAGTAAAGCAAGACTTGGATCTCTCCACACTGGAACAACTTCTTAACTACTGCACCACACTTGCACTATCTACCTCCATATCCAGAACTATCCTTTAAGAGATAGACCTTGTCCAACAACTAAATGAAAATCAGTGTGCTTATTGAGTGCAATGTGTCATCTAGATTTTGAAAGGAGAAGAAAAATGAAAATCTAAGTGTGGGATAATACACTTAGTCTAAAAAGCAACAGTTTTGACTTTGACTGTTGTACTGAATTGTGTTTGAACATTTAAAAATTGGCTGGATTTTTATTTATTTATTTAATATATGGCAAATACATGGACTTATAGTGGTTCAAGTGTTAATGTCCAGTTCACCCAGCCATTCAAGGACAGAGTGGTCTATGTTAAAAAAAATCAGACATTGGGCTGATGAAAGCTCTTAATGGACATTCGGACACAATGTGATGGATATTTTGTCGAGGAGCACCACAGTCACACTGAAGGGTAGAGACAAGACCCCACTTAAACAATGAGTCCTGGCAGACACCACGTTGGGTACAGATCCTGTTCAAAGTTGACCAGAGCTGGTGAGGAAGGTCAAAACCTGGCACCTTTTGTACATCTACAAAACTTATCTACATAACTGCCTGTATCTGGGCATTCAGCAGACCATTTGGCTTTCCACTGTGTGTTGATGTCAAAATTGTTAGACAGCTGTTGAGTGAGTGCCAAAGAGGGTTTTCTGGATTTAAGCCTGCCAATTGATAGATGAGGAAGATCAGCGTGCACAGGAAGAAGTAGGTTTGTCATAATTTTGTTGTATTCCTTCACTAAGGCTTACTGCCTTCATAGAGCTGGTGGTGCAATGTGGCTCAAGACAGAGAGCCAGCAGGTAGGAGTAAATTTTATGCAACTGCTTATGATCCTCATTGTATCATTTAGTCAAGCAATGATCTTGCTAGTGTATTAGCTATTAAGCCAAACAGGGGCACAGTATTCAGCTGTGGAGTAGACCTACCCTAGTGCTGATATTCTGAGAGTAGAGGCTTGATCCTCTTAGTTTTTGGAGTAAATTGTTCCTGGATTTTTTTGTAACAAGGATAAAAACCAATAACTGTTCTGAATCAGGTATAGTTTTAAGAATTATATACTGAAGCAGAGTTAATAAAATGATTTACAAAGCATTCATGGGAAAAAAAAAACTGTTAGGCATCAAATAAAAAAATATCCTTTTCTGAAAGTATTAGATTCCTTAAAGGCCTTGAGGAACCATCACACTTCCATCATCATCTGTCAGTTCAGGATTTATTATGATTTTTTTTAGTTTAAAATTATTTTGGCAGGCAATGTTAAATGTTATTTGATCTGATAAAATAGAATTTATTCAAGCATCTTTAAAAGGGGGTACAAAATGGCAGTGACATTTCAGATTACAGCATGATTTGCCTTTCTAGACAGCTATTTGAATTTTTTTTGTATGAGTTTCAGGAATGATTTAATATGCCTTGTTATACTGCTAGGAAAATTTAATAGATGCAGATCAACTTTACTAAATGTCACAAGAGAAGAAAGGTTAAAGTTGGCAGAGCAAAGTAGAAAAAATGAAAAATCTGGTAGTTGAAGTTTCTTCAAATGAATCGTGCTTGCTTAAATGCTAGTCGCCATCTCATTCCATGAGAAAATGAAATTATTTTATAAAAATTATCTTATTTTCAGTGGCAATGAAACCACATCCAGTGAAAATTAAAACACATTTAAACAATGAAATCCTTCTTCTGGATTGAATGGAAGTTCATGCACGTGTCATTTAAGTCTTGGAAGCCAGCACGAAACTGATTTGAATAACAATAATGGAATGCTTTCTATCATTCTGAGCCAGTTACAAGATCTCTTGAGTGTCTTTGACAGTTCTTTTGATAGTTAATTAGTTATATGAAAAAGTAATCCAAACTTGAATAGTCAGGTAGGATGGAAATATTACTATTAAAAATAATGTAGCCTACTGTGAAAATATTCAAACAATTCAATAATTTAAAAATGTAAAACCAAATCACTATAGAATGACAATGAGAATAATAAGAACTTGTTGCTTAGACAAAGTGCCATTCACACACGTACTATCCTTAAATCTTTTTCTCTCATATTTCTGAAAGTTGTTTTCTCCTATTAGATTAAGTTTCAGTGTTTATCAGAGGAATTGAAGATTTGAACTTCTGTGGGTGATGTTTTTACTCTTACCTTATTACTGTAAGAAGGCAGAGGGGTATTATATGATTGTCTCATATAATTATACATCTTTCCATCATGCCATCTAGGCTTTTTGACCTGAAAAAGGAAAAGGAAAAGAAAATAAGTTACCTCCTGATCTTCTCTGGTATATAATTGAACTGTGTGAAGGAAAGAGACTGAAGACTAAAGATGATTCTTTTTGTACATTGATAGATAGGACAATCACACCACTTTCAGCCACTTAGATTGAAATCATATAATCAGTGGGACATGCTGTGGCTAGACATACATCGCTTCACACTTTTATTAAGGACAAGGGTAAATTTACTGGAAGGACATTTCACCCACATCATTTCTTTGAAAAAATTATACAAGCTATTTCCTTTCTGTCAAATGGAAGAAATGGTTATAAATTAGGGAGGTTTCAGTACAATGCTAATGTGTGTGTGTGTGTGTGTGTGTGTACACATTTATTATACATGTATATACTCACACAAATGCTAATAAACACAGTCATGTACATGCTCTTAGTTGTGGTCATAGGTATCCAGTTCTGTCTGGATCACGCTGCAAATTCTACCCCTTTTGAACAGCATGTGGTTCCCTGAAGAGACCACTGTCTGTCAGTAATCTTCTTTCTAATTTCTGACATGTACAGAAAAAAAATTGTTTCATGCAGCTTTTTCCCAAACCAAGTACAAATGTGAGCACCACAATATGAATATACTGTATGAATAAATTGCAAATATATATAATAGTGACAAGCTAAAATATGGAGTTCTTTGTGCTCCCAGAACTTGCTTATTTGCTTGCAGACATTTCATTACCCAACTAGGTAATATAATCAGTGCTAGCAAGAGTGGGGTGTGTTATTTATGTATAGTAGCTTGCCCTGCCAATTTTGAGTGTAGTTTTTCTTCTTGATGGTTTCTTGATTAGAGCATTGTTTCCCAGCATATATATATAGAACCCAATTTCACAACCTGTTTGTGTGAAGTTAATGTATAGACATTAAGCAAATGCTGTGATTGTTAGGCAAATCTATTGTTTAGTATAGGTTGATTTTGCTGAAAACCAGAAGTAAATGCCAGTTTTTGGCAAAAACATCATAAAATGTGTTCATATGAGTATGGAATGCTGCAAATGCGGGCTGGTTGTGGAGTTTCCAAATAAAGTCATATGACTGGTGGGGGCATGACTTTCAGAACTTCAGAAAAAGGTTGTAAGAATATTTTGTGGGGGGAATCCATTATAACTTCAAATGGTCACTAAGTAACCAATCGTAAGTCAAGGACTACCTGTACAAATTGAATATCACCGTCATGAGGCAATTTCTGTACCAGAGAATTATGGAAATGGGAGCAGGCCAATTCTGCACAATCATACAGGCCAAGAAGAAGTCCAGACATCCTTTGGATAATACAATTCTATTCCATTAAGGGCTTCCTCAATAATAACTAGACTTTACATACTTTTCTATGAAAGTATTGTGGGTACAAAGACTGACAAACTGGAATGTAATTGTTCAATTATACGTTTATTTTACTTCAATTGTGTCTGATTCCCAGCTACAAGCCCCTACAGTTTTCTTGACAAGTTTTTTTCAGAAGTGGTTTGCTTCCTTCCAAAAGCTGAGAGAAACTGACTAGCCCAAGATACCCAGTTCACTTTGAACCTAAGGTGGGATTAAACTCATAGTATCCCAGTTTCTGGTCTTATGTCTTATGTCTTACCCAAACTGTACTTCTACTATAGAAAAAAAATGTGAGATAAAGAAGAATTTTAAAAAAATATAATGGGAGAAGGGGAAGTTCTCCAATATCTTCCTTATATGTTTACAAGGAAAGCATTTTTATTGTGACGAACTTTCTTCATAAATTAATTTAAATAAATGTTTGGTAAAGGTTGTCAAGCAAATGAAATCTCACAGACAACACCAATGCTATAATTTTTCTTGAGGCAGACATACACACATACACACGTATATTATTTAAGAGTTTCAAGGTTGACGTAGATAAATAATTAATTAAATGCTCTTAACATTTCAAATGTTTTTTTTTAATAAAGCAGTTGATATAATTTGGTAGTTTTCTTAGGGAAAAACCATTTGTTCTAATGAGCCTGCATGTGATAAAGTCTGTTATAACCACTTCAGCAGAATGATACTGGAATTGGGGTCTGGAATTATCAATCTCATCAGCATGTTTACTAATATGGACTCTTGATTTATAGCACAGTCCTATAAAATCTATTCAGGAATAAAAATTAAGATGAACTAGATTCTGAAGAGGATTACGCTGATGAGAGGACAATTGTCCCCCAATTGTACATCTTCGTTTTGTTCAGTTTTTCCATTCTTTATGCTGAATATCCCACATTTGTCAAATCCAGATTCCATGTTGATATTATGACTTCATGATTTATCTTAAAGTATAAAAGATTTAATTTCATGTTTTGATTTTCCCTATAGTTTCAAACCATCCATCTGCAACAAGTGGGGCATTCTTCTTACTTTATTTTGGCACAGTCAAGTGAGAAGTATTAAAAATGTTTCAATCAACTAAAATATTATTTTAATGTTTTTTTAATGCTGTAAGCCACCCAGAGTCACTTCAAAATGAGATGGACAGCAAACAAACCTGCACAACCGATTTTATCTGGCAGAACTGGGCACTCCAGGTTTCAACAATGTCATATATAGAGATCCTGGAGGTGTGCCTTCTTTCTGGGAACTCTAGCCCTCTAGAATCAAGTTTTCCCTCAAACCTGAAAGGCTCCCACCCTACTAGTATTTTGAAGGACCTTAATAAACTTGGCTGTTTGCTAAGTAATGCCCTTTTCTTCCTTTCTCTTTCTCTATGGATTTACTTTCTTTGCCATCATTATTCTTTTGTTCTATGATTTTGTGTTTATGGGTACCTGTATATATGTGTAGGTATTTAAAAAAAATATTTTAAAAATTGTAAACCGCCCAGAGTCATCATACTGATGATATTGGATTGATGAATGAACCCACTTAGCAGTATGATAAATATGTTAAATGGAAGAAGGGAAAGTGCTATATCCTGAGGCACCTCACAAGGGAAGGGCCACAGATGCAATCTCTCTGCCTCATCAACAGTGACTGCTGAGAAAGGAGTCAAACCACTATAATACAGTGTCTCCCATTCTCAAGCCCCCAGCTAATGCAGATAGAAGCTGTGATTAACAGTACTGAAAACTTTCCCCAACATCCTTTGTAGATGCCATCCAATCCTCTTCTCTACAACTTCCCCACAAAAGGAAGATTATAAAATGGACAATAATCGTTCAGAAGAGAGGTGTCTATTAATGACATCTTATGAAGATGTTTGTGTAACAGTAATGACAGTAGCATCACAACATTTAAAAAGAATTTATCAAAATCTATGTTGAAATTTAAAGCGAAGTTTAAAAGATCTTGCAGGTGATTATAAGATCTGGCGGCTTGAATCTATAGTATGTTGATTCCACAAATCTCATATCACATAATATACACGAAATACTTTTCTGTAGCGCTGGATTAATTATTTGATTGAAATATAATTTATGTGCTAATTTCCCCAGCAAGCTGATGCAGACTTCCAATTTCTCCTCATCAGCTACAAGGGACTGTGTATAGTAAACATGATTTAAGAATTGCTCCTTTTATAGCTTATGATTGCACAAGCAAGAAAAACAGATTTAAGGGAATATCTCTTACTGCTGTGATGTCAATGTAGCTTTTAATGATTTAAGATATCTTAGCCAAACCAACATTACCCACAGATCTTATCTTGAATAGCCTCCTTCCTAGAAAATGGATTTATGTGTGTGTCCATATCTGTATCTCTCTCTCTCTTTGTATGTGGGTGAGAGATTTTTTTCATGTACTTTTTATAGTGTCAGCCTTGAATTTAGTTTCACCTTTCTTCCTTTATTTTGATGTTTGCAATCATTTGCCCACTTATTTATGTGAACGTCCCCCTGAGCACATGAATATTTTGGCACATGTCCTTGGTATATCAAAAATTATCATGATCGCTCCTTATTTCAGCAGCAAATAAAACTATGAGAAATATACTGCAGGTATACATACAGGAAGACAAGCAGTAGAGATTATTGAATCATGCCAGCATATCCAGAAAACAAGCAGACTTTCCCCAAAAATTGGGGGGGAGAGCTTTAAAGTGAAAAGTTTTGAAAAATCTGCAGTACAAAAATAATGTTCTAATTTTTTTTTTAAACATGCACACATAACCACACAGTAACCTTAGAAATGAGAAAGCCACATATTTTGTGCTAAAGTTTGCTTTTTGTTAACAAGTTTATAGAAGAGATTGTGCTACAGAAACCTCTCTTTTGAGAAAGAGAAAATTACTGCTTGGTTTCAAAGGACGTTCTGTAGATTCTTACATTCTTACATTTATTTATTTAAAAGATTTCTTCAGCTGCCCATCTCAAAGCACAACTCTATGCATATATATTCCTAAAATATAGCAGGTTAGTCTCCCTGAAAGCTTACTCAGTAAGACTGCAGGGTTGAATGCCCAAATTGACTGAGGATATGCATGAATTAAATGGGAACTATATATGCAAACAGGTGTTGTATACAAAATTTTCCATTCAATTATTCAACTTCCACAGTCTCTATGTATTTTTTAAAATATGATATCTCACCTACAAGAAGGGACCGAAGTCTATGGAGCATATTCACATATATGATTCAAGTAGCATATATTTTCAGTCTGAGGGAAAAAAACCCTCAAGTCAGTTTAAAAGGAATCAGGTTATTTTATTATACAGTAGTGGCTGGATATTTGGCATGAATTGGTTCTGGAAGGTGCAATGAGTACTAAAAAGGACAAGACCCAAACAAGCCACGTGACTTGCCATGTAACCCTTTGTTTTGGCTGAGAAGAACTTTCTGTTTGTCCCTTTTCCTATGTAGTGATTTTTCCAGCATGGGCGACTTCCTGTTTGTTTTCTGCAGCTCCTCCTATTCCAGCACATCAAGTAACAGTCAAATATCGAATACTGAGACATTTTCACATCAAAATGAATCAAATACCAAAGTTGATGAGTTTTGAAGCCATGGAGTACTGAGGTACCACTTGTATTAGCTAATTTAATTTGTATATGAATCTGTGACCTATTTACACTTTCACTTTTGCTTTGTATTTAACAAGAAATGCATCCTGGTAAACTTTTTAATAAATCATTCTGTGTATCACCCATGTGCATCCTACTCAGGTTTACTTGACTACTTTCCAACCTATTCTCTTTAGTTCCACTTATATTGATGCAATGTTACATAAAAAGGTAAAGGAAAGAATGAAAGCTCAATTAATTAAGCAGAGGTTTTATTTTTCCTTCCAAGCATGCCCTGTTATTTCTAGCCTAGCAATAAAGTTTCATTCAACATTATTTGTTTGAGAGGCAGAAAAGAACTTCTACCCCCTACCGAGTTTTGTCAGGAAGGTCAGGAGTGGAAAGCTGTTTTGTAGCAGGCATCTAAATGAAATCTACATCTCTGCTTGGGGGAAAAAGGGAAATACTTTTTTTTTTAAAGTCACCTAAACAATTTTTTCTCTTTGCCTTTGATCAGAGGTTCTAGGACATTGGTCTTCAAACTTGGCAACTTTAAGACTTGTGGACTTCAACTCCCAGAATTCTCCAACCAGAATTCATAGCTGGCTGGAGAATTCTGGGAGTTGAAGTCTACAAGTCTTAAAGTTGCCAAGTTTGGAGACTTCTGATTTGGAGGGACACACATGCAGATAAACCATACCATCATGTCATTTCAGCAAAACGTTTCTAAATAATAGCAGAAATTGTTCACTCAGTTCTGCATGGGTATGATTTTACCTTTTAAGAGAGAAAAGGAATATAGAATGTTTTGGCTTAAAATGAGAAAATGGAAGGGAAGAGAAATAGATTTCAAACACCTGAAATGGGGTCCAAGACAATGACTATATTATAATAGGCTAAGTCACAGGAAAACAGATACTGTCTGTTAAGAAATGTTTCGTATATAGTAGTGAAAATAGTTCAGCAATGAACTTGGTTGGGTTTCACTAGTTGGTTCAAATAGAAAACAGGCATTCATCCCGTATGGAAACTTTAATTTGAGTTCCTATTTGGAACATGGCATAGCTTGTGAATCAAACTCCCATATGACAATATATGTGTGAATATATCATTATTTCACAATTTACATACCTGTGTTTTGATGCCTGAGATAAGTTTCTGTGTTTCAGATGCCATTGTGTGCAGAAGCCATCATTTTGGCTACAGCTATGTCTTTCAACCTATTGATTTATGAAATAAAAAAAAGATTAGTTTCCGATGCAGTTCCATCATTTAAAAAAAAATGATGGGAAGTCAGCCTAATATTAATGTCCAAAAGGAAGCTGACCTACTTATATTGCACAAATGTCAGTTTCCAAGGGCACACCAATAAAGGTTGAAACTGTTGTACGTATTGCATTTGTAGTTTAAAATTAGTGCTTATATCAAACATAGTAATAGAATACATCTAATACCTAGATTCTTTCTCTGATGTTTTATCATTATCATACATTGTTATAATTTATTAATTTGATTGTTGCTCCACATTTTTTGGTTCCAGAAAGAAAGAAAGTCACATAATACTTGCCTGGATTCTGGAGAAAATTTTCAGAGACTTGTCCAATGGAAAACTAAGCTGACTAAACTTTTAAGAGACAGCAAGGAAATAGACAAAGAGTTGGATGAGAATATGGACTTCCAAGAGTCTGAAACGTTGTCTAACATTTTGAAATAAGTTTTTTTTCCTCCCCCTTCAAAACTGTAGTTGGATTTCCTGCTGACTCAGTATTGAGAGACTTCATTACACTTTTTGCTATAGAAAGTTAAATATATCCTTAGACTGTTGGTTTGAGCTCGGAGCTTGGCAATTTGGTTGTGAACGTTTTGTCGCCATTGGCTGTTGTTATTGAGACATGGTGCTATTTCTTGTGATCTGATGGGTTATAATTTTGTTGCTGCATAGTGTGATGCCTGTTTGTTCATTTTAAATGGTACCTTGGAATCGTAATAACAAAATGTTACCTTTACAGCCACAAAATTATAACCCATTAGCTCACAAGAAATCTCAGTAACAATAGCCACCCACTGAAACTATCAAACAAGCTGAAATCTGACCATGACTCAGAAGCATCCAGATAAACAACTTTAATCCTAATCTGCATCACACAGACTATACTTAACTATAGCCCAGCAACAACAACCAGCTAATCAAACAATCCAAAATCAGACCATGACTCAGAAATATCTGAACAAACAATATTTAGACTAATTTGCATCTCATAAAAAGATATTTAAAGACCTGTATTCTGACAGATGAGCAAAATGCACTGACAATGTCTCCTCGAATGGTGATGAAATGTTTGCAACCAAATTGCCAAGCTTGGAGCTCAACCCAACAGCCTAACTATCAACCCAAGCTACTAATATTTAAACACAATTCAACTAAATATACCCTTTTATCAGCCATTTCTCTATATGATACCCTTTATCCCTCTTTCAACCATTAAAAGGTGTAGGATCCAGGGAAAATTGAAGACAAGTAGAAGCTGAAAACTAAGCAGGTATGGACTTTTTAAGATTTCCCATAAAAGTCAGATATAAATAAAATAACAAGTTCCCCATTTCTTTATATATCTTTGAAATGGAGAGAAGTAGAAACTTGAATGCATTTAGAATTATATATCCATCATGCCATAACCTTAAACACACATCTCCAGACATTACTGCAATTGAAAAAAGCAGGGATGAATTGAAAACTGGTGAGCCTCCAGATACAACTGAATTCTACCTCCCCACAGCCACACCTACTTTTACTTCTAGATGAGCTTGATCTTAGTGTAGGAAATTATTTCAGAATCAGTTTGTAGTGGATTTCTTCAGACACCTTTCTATGGATGGAAACTGATGTGACATACATTTTATTCTGTATTCTTTCTTAAGAGATGTATGTATTTTTCTAAGGATTATCCAACTTCACTTTGAGATGGACTATAAATATTACTAATAAATAATATTTCTAGTGTTAATAAATGTGTGTGAGTTAAATAGGATTTACTTGCAGGTGTGTATATAAAATTTTAATACTAAACATTCATTCATAGTGTCACATTTTAGGAGTTGCTGATCTAGAATAATAATAACAACCATCAAACAACAACATTTGCAATTCCTGGTCCTTTGCAAGGACTCAATAAGTTGATATAAACATCAGATCTAGTCTAAACATCTGGCTGATTGCAATCAGCTACAATAATAATAAAACAACTGTGACAAAAGAAAGAAAAGATAGTACTAACAGTAATAGGCCCCTCGGGTGTAATCCCATCTGGACCACCACTTGAAGACCATGGACATTGACAAAATCACCACCAGTCTATTTATTTGGACCAGCTTACATCCTGTGACAATATCTTTAATATTAGACAACGATCTCTGCCTAACCCAAGTCCTTGAGAAGGACTCAAAAATCCCAAATACAGTCTAAACATCTGGCTGACTGTGTGACCAGCAGTAATAAATGATTGCCATAAGACACTTTCAGACTTCCATGGTACAACAACATATTACAAACTGGTATGATCTATGAGAGCTCAGATAAAAGTGTTTGTGTTACTAAAGGGCAAAGGCATTTTTTTAAAAAAAAATAAAACATATTACTTCTCAGGATACCAATACAATCACTAGGTCTCCTGCTTTGGATGATTGCAGTTTTATTCTCATTAGTTTAAAAAAGAGCTTGAGGGGAAACAGAAGCTTTCCATTTCTACATACCATTAGGCATAATTTCTTCCTGTGTAAGCAACTTTTTAACTATATCTATGAAGTTTTCGTGAGAGGGTGAAGTTGGATGGTCTTCCTCTTTTGAGTCCTAGCTAGAATGAATGCTACTTTCTGCAATTTATTCACTTTTGATGGACTTTCTCTCATGAAGTTCCCTGATCATTCAAGTTAGACATATATCATTACACTATTTTTAAACTTGATTATTTGATGGCTTACCTTACATATTCTGTCTCTATCTATCTATCTATCTATCTATCTATCTATCTATCTATCTATCTATCTATCTATCTATCATCTATCTATCTATCTATCTATCTATCTATCATCTATCTATCTATCTATCTATCTATCTATCTATCTATCTATCTATCTATCTATCTATCATCTATCTATCTATCCATCCATCCACAGTGTTTTTCCCAAATATAACACCCTGTCATATATATATATATATATATATATATATATATATATATATATATATATATATCCACCAAAAAAGGCACCAAGCGTCAATTTTCAGGGGATGCCATCCACTGACTCGCCTCACTTGCGTGTGTCGCCCCCAGCCTCCTTTTCACTGTCAGAGGTCTTCAGGAACTTCTTCTTCTGCAGCCAGCAAGGCCAGCAAAGCTTTCCTGAAGGCCTCTGATAACAGAGCTCCAAATCGATCCAAAGCTCTGTTATCAGCTGTGGAGACCTACAGGAAAGACTTGCTGGCCTTGCCAGCTGCAGAAGAAATGGGCTGGCAAGGCAGGTGCTGGGCTGTGTGAGGCCTGGTTGCAACTGTCTGAAGGTAAATAGTAGAGTAGCTCCACTCCCCACCCCCACCCTAGCTTAATTTTTACCTGTGTACCTTGGAGTGGGCAGTCTTAATTAGGGCTTATTTGGGGGGTAGGGCTTATATTGGGCACACATGTAAAAATCAAGCTAGGACTTACTTTCAGGGTAGGTTGTATTTTCAGGGAAACACGATATCTATCATCTACCATCTATCTAGAAATATTTTCACAACAATGTGGAAGCATGGAAAGATTCATTTGGCTGGTGTTTAGGGGCAAGAAGTGAGGCTACCTTATTAAGGAAACACTTGTGAATTTTTTTCCTTTTCTACCATTAAGTGAATATCTACCTACATTTCATTAAAAAAATCCATAAAGATTTCAGTTTGGAGTTTCTGCCCCAAAGGAAGAACAGCTGCTAACACATTTCCAATAAACAGATTTTGGCAATGTAAAAAAGTTCAGTATGGAGAAAGGTTTTCTTGATTGTTTTTACAAAGAATGGGCAGGTATCATTCTACTCATAATAGCCTACAGTGAGGTATCTTGCTTTTATCATTTGTTAACTGACTGCTAAACAGTAAGATATGTATAACATGCACAGCTGTTGTTGCAACTGAGGCTGTTATAAGTAATTAAAATTGCTTAATGCATACAGAAAATATAAACTTTATTTTCCAAAGTACAGGGGACATTTCTACAGTCTAGATTTAACCAACATGGTGTTTTTAAATTTCAAGACATATTTGAGCCATTTTGTAATGTAATATTATTACCAACGTATACTATAATTTTGGAAACATTGGTCAAACATGAATGACCTATTTGATTGACATATAACCATACAGCTTTAGACCACCTCTAGTATCAACATAATTAAATCCTTGTAAGTTCAAAAAAGTTCTGATAAATTATCTTTATTTCCATTATGGGAGCTATATTTTGGTAGAAGGCGTTAAGATGTTTTATTCAGTGAGTAATCTCTATTCTCCCTACTGGAATATTGGCTCCTTCCACTTTCAAGTGTACCTTCATGATAGCAGTCTATTTAATTTGATCAAAGTGTCCTGATACCAAACTGTTATCAAATTATCATTTTCATTCATTGAATATAGCTAGCAAAAGTGGTAGGTCAGGGGTGTCAAACTCAAGGCCTGGGGCCAGATCTGGCCCAGAATGTGCTTGGATCTGGGCAGCCCACCTAAGCTCTGCTTTCACTGACAGAGGGTTGCAATAAGCCATTGAAGCTGAAAATGGAGATCAGCAGCCCGTTTTTGCTGACAGAATGCTTGGGCCGCCACATGTGTCCCAACATGAGTGATGTTGAGCATGCCATACCCACCCTGGCCTCAAGTTCAAATACAATCCTGATGTGGCCCTCAATGAAATTGATTTCGACCCCTCTAATGTAGGTTTTGTGTTGAATTGAAAGAGTAGGAATATATTCATCATAGCTTGACAATTTGTAATCAGAAGGATCTTGAAAGATGTACAAGATGACTAGGCTTTTTATGGAATTTCATACAGATGCCTTCCCATTTTTATATTGTTTGGAGTGGAATATCATAGCAGCATTGCAGTTTTATAAGTAAACAAATAAACTGTTGAGTTCAAGTATTCTAATTCTTTACTGCAAATATTATAACAACAATGAATACTCCCAAATAACTCAATTTGCATATTTGTCATGTTTATATTTTCAAAGTCCTTGCTTTCATTCTTCTTGGCACTCTTCTGCTTCTGTTGTGACTTGTAATTCCCTGAAGGTCTGAAGCAGAGAATAGAGAATTTATGTTCATAAATAGACTGTTTGAAGTCACACATAGTACAGGCAATTTGCATACTTTTACTGCACATTCTATAGACTAGATATCTTCAGAGCTCTGGTTGCTTTAATTACAAGTTTAAAATTTCCTTTCTGGGCATTGTTCCTTTGCAAAATGTTGGAACCAAATACATTAAGAGGTAGAAAGTGAATGTTTACAGTTAAATATTTTTATACCATTTAATAACATTCCATTCAATAGCAGAATTTCTTTCTTTCTTTTTTTTTTTTGGTATGGGGATCTTGCCTTCCATATCAAAGCTTTCTGATTCCAAATGCCATTGGCTTTAAATATATTTTACTGTCATGCTTCCTTTCAAAGTCTGAATGCCTTAGAAACTTCTGAAGATAAATTGCCTCTTTAGGGTGTTTCTGAGTGGAGGGGCAGGCTCTCCATGTGCTAGTTTAGAATCCAGTAACAATCAAGGACTCAGTGTCAGGAATATGTTATTGTAACTGTTGTAATATACTATTCCTAAATTGAGTTTAAAAAAACAACTTAATTCAGGGGTGTCAAATGTGCATCATCACAGCGTCGTCACTTGATGTATCACAACTTTTTTCCCCTTCCCTCAACTGGGTGTAGGTGTGGCCAGTGCATGATGCATCTGGCCCCGGGCTATGAGTTTGACAGCCCTGGCTTAATGTAATGCATAACTTAAATGTTCTTAATATATGCATATTTTTACTCCTACTGAGATCCACTACCTTGACCTGCTGGTTAACTCAGTGAAGAGTTTGCATCTTGTTCAGTCTAAATTTCAAATAATAGGCTAGGGCAGGGGTGGGGAAACTTGGCTCTTTTATCACTTATGGACTTCAACTCCCAGAATTCCTGAGTGAGCCATAAAAGTTTCCCCATCCCTGGCCTATTTAAATCAAAAATTGATCTCCCCCACAACTGAAAAACTGGTAGGCCAGGGATGGAGAAACTTTTATAGCTGTACAATTATCTGTCAGTGGAAGCCACGGAGGTTATTCAGTCCCACCTGCAGCAATCAGGATAATAATTACTGGCAATAGAGATCTCTTGGAGGTCTTCAGCTTGAGCAGGGGATTAGACTAGAGGACTTCCAAGATCCCTTCCAGCTCTCTTATGATTGCAATAATTTCCATAAGCTCCCTTTTAAGAGAGGAGTCTCAGGTAGACCTTATTTCTGGGTCTCATCAAAACTGTTTACAGAGTTCTCTGTCTAAAAAAGTAAAGTTATATTGAAATTCCAAAACTGGCTGCTATATTTTTTTCCCATTTTTAATAAATCTGTCTTTATCATTTAAAAAAAAATAACAAATTTGTGCTGATGGAAAAAAGATCAAATACAGAAACCTGACTCAGTGACCTTTCTCACTTTACAATGCATGAGATTTTACCATTCATCCTTACTCAACAATAAGGACTATTATTTTACTGCCAGAGACGAAAGCTGAAGAATACAGTTGTAGCTTTACTGTGATTTTTACGATAAAAATAAACGAATGACAAATTCTAAAAAAGAGACAAACAAAATCCGCAAAAAATGGTGAAACATTTCAGAATCCAAAGGATCTGCCTTGTTAAAATTATTGAGACTAAGACTCTAAAACAGGGGTGGGCAAACTTTTTGGCTCGGGGGGCCGCATTCACTTTTAAAATTTGACAGACGGGCCGGGTCAGCACAAGATTTTTTGGGAATCGCCCCCCTTCCCCCCTTCTTATCCTCCTTCCCCTCCCCTCGGAGGCCCCTGAGTCAGGAGTTGCTACTGCCGGCATGGCTCCACGCAGCTCCAGTCCCACGTTGCCTCGGGAAGGGAAAGGCAAAAAGGAAGAGCCGCGGCAGTGCTTTGCAACGGCAGCAGCGGCACCGGAGGTTCAGGCTCAGCGGCTCCTGGTTTTGGCTTTCCCTTCCCAAGGCAACGCGGGACTGGAGCCGCGCGGAGCTGCGCCAGCGGTAGCAACTCCTGACAGCCCCAGCCGGACACCTGAGCAGAGCCCGGGCAGAACTGCCTGTTGCTGCTGCGGGCGCTGCTGCGGCGTCTGGCTGCCCAAGTAAAGAACCGCACCAGCTCAGGGCAACTGTGAGGAGCAAGAGGGAGAGGCAGAGAAGGAGGCAGAGAAGGAGGAGAGCACCTGGCCAGTTGGGGAGGCTTCTTGTGCTGCGAAAGAGGCGGCTAATGATCTCCGGCTCCACTCTGCTTCTCCAACATCCGGCGCCGCCCTGTTCTGTGCGCCGGCTGCTCGGACTTGCTGGGCCTGACACAGAACAGGGCGGCGCCGGATGTTGGAGAAGCAGAGCAGAGCTGGAGATCATTAGCCACCTCTTTCACAGCACAAGAAGAACAGGGTGGTGCCGGACCATTGGAGAAGCGGAGCAAAGCCGGAGATTAGTAGCTGCCTCTTTCGGCGCAGAAAGCTTCCCCCAACCAGCCGGCTGGTCTCCTCCTTCTCTGCCTGTTTGTTCTGTATGGCCGAGGAGGAGGAGACCAGCTGAGAAGCACGCTGCCAGGCGGGGGCCACGCGGCGCAAGGCAACACGCCACCGCCCAGCCCTGGTGAGGGAAAGCAGTGGGCGTTCCCCGGGCGGTGGCCTTGGCCCCGCTACCAGGGAAGCGGCTGCCCAGCTCCGTGTTGTGTGTGCAATTTTTGGCGCGCGGCGCGGGGTCTCTTTTGGCCGGCCCCAATTTTTTTTTCAGAGGGGAATATTTTTTTTCCAGAGGCGGGCTGTATTAAAATGACCAACGGGCCGGATGTGTCCCGCGGGCCGTAGTTTGCCCACCCCTGCTCTAAAAGGAAACCACGCATATCAAGAAATAAAATGGTTGGATTGGTGACAGCTTTCTTACTTGAGATGACATTGGTTGGAAACAAATGATGAGTAACTGTGTATATGGCTAAAAGGTCACTTTTGCCCTTGGTTAAAGATTGGTTGATTTCATATCCTTCACAGCAGAATTCAACTGACAGAACTGGAAGAAGGATACAGAAGTAATTACAAGACTACAGGAAAAAAAATTACTTAGTGCGCACACTTTGGATTGTCTGTTGTAAAACTAAGGTAAGATAGAAGAGAAGATACATTGTGGGGTAGATAAAGAACAACGAGAGAGTGTTTAACAAAGTAACCTTATTAACTAACAATGATGATAAAAGTGCAATGAATCAATTAACTAATAAATGAGTGTTATGCTAATAATAATGCAAATCTGTATTTTCAGGGGAGAAAGTGAAACTAAATCCAATGGCTTTCACATTTTTCCATTATTGTCAGAAAAGCAAGATACTGTAACTCAAAGGGGACTTTTGAATGACCCAATCCATTCATTAGCAGAAAGGAAGGAGTAGAAATTAGGTTAGAGGAAGTAAGGCATGCCAGTTTATATATTCATGTTAGAATTTACAGCTAAGGAAATAATGAGTATGGTTAAAGAGTAGATGTAAGCACTTTTTCGAGCAGTGAAACAATGGATAATTATATCGAGATGTTAGTGACTTACATCCAAATTCAAGCACAACTGCGGTTACTACTTAGTGAAGCCTCTTTGCCAGAGGTAAATGAGGTACCAGGAAATATAGCAATGTATTTTATAAAACGTCATATGGTTAATCCCTCCAGCTCTTTTTGCTTAAATGGAAGGTTACCAGGTATATTATCTATACTGTGAAATTAACCTACATTTTTTTTCTTTTTTGTATGTAAAGCAACTGTTCTACCAAATGGTGCATGGATCTTTCATAAAAAAGAGTTGTGCATCAACAATAAAGGTTTGAATTGAGTTGAACTGAAACAAAACAGCAGGCATTTCTCAGTCCCCCTCAAAGAAATTAGCTACTGACTTTTGTCATTTCATAGTGATCCGTGGTCATATTTGACTGTTTAGGTAATCCTTAGAGATTATAATCTGAATTTACAATCTTAGTGAGCTCTAAAATCTAATTTACTGTTAGCATTCAAAAGCAGAACTTTCAATGGTACCCTTGAACCATGATTTCCCATGTGTCCAGCCTGTTGTGCATTCTCTACCATCTAAAGTCTTTGTTACTGTCTCATTCTGTTGATTTTCTTGTGATTTTATAGCAGGTGGCATTTTAAAGTGTTTAATGTAATCTGCTGTTTCTTAAACTACGGTTCTAACTGAATACATTGCGCTTTTGTTTCTATTCTCTTTACCTTCACCCATTACACTTTAGAGAGAAAAAGAAACAATTAACATAAAATAAAAAAATGAGTGAATAATGAGAACAATTTTGATCCTTGACTGTTGGGCCAATTCATGTCAAGACTTGTTTACATTCATCTCTTTCCTCTGACCAGCTTTTCCACTCAGTCTAATTCAGCAGTCAGGACTTACAAAACGTTTTATGTGTTTTCTGTGGTTACCCTGATAAAAGTGGTCAGCCTTTTCAGCCAATTCATATTATTCCATGATACATTCTAGAAATACATTATTTCCATCTAATGATAACATGTGTAGTATGTTGGCATGGTGGCACAGTGGTTAGAGTGCAGTATTGCAGGCTACTTCTGCTGACTACCGACTGCCTGCAATTTTGCAGTTCAATTCTCACCGGTTCAAAGTTGAGTCAGCCTTCCATTCTTAAGAGGTGCTTAAAATAGGACCCAGATTATTGGGGGCAATATGCTGACTCTGTAAACTGCTTAGAAGAGAGGTGTAAAGCACTATGCATTGGTATATAAGTCTAAGTGCTATTGCTATGGATGATTTAAGACTAAGTTACTTTTCAAGTGAACAGAGAGAATTAGAAGGTATTAACCATGGAAGAAAGAAACCAAAGAAAGTGTGTGATTTTGATTTAAAACTAAAACAACATAATAGAGCATGTCTCTTAGACTATGTAGACTTATGACTTATATTAAGTTCCAAAAAGATTTTTCACATATTACAAGATACAAGCAGAGCATCACATAATTCAAACAAGACTATAAATTAAAATCTAAGTACAGCCTTCAACTTAAGGAAATATATTATTTGCTATGGGGTATTTTTACCAAAAATTAGAAGTAAATGTCAGATTTTCAACAAAAACTGTCATATATCACAATCATGTGACTGAGGAAAGCTGCACAAATGCAGGTTGGTTGTCAAGCACTCAAAATGCAGTCACTTGACTGCAAGGTGGGCATCCATCAGAGCTTCAGAACCTGATCATAAGTGCCTTTGGAGCAGGGGCATCCATAGTAATTTTGAACGATCGCTAAGCAACTGGTTGTAAGTTGAGAACTACCTGTAAGGGGAAAAATCAAGTAATAGATATGAAAAAGGAATAAAATAAAAATAATGGAAAAAGAAATAAAAAATAACAAAAAGCCAACACTAAAAATTTTTCAGTGCAAGAATCTTAACCATATTTTTATGCACAGATTAATTTAAAAACTCATTTTTGAACAAAAAAGTTAAGAGCCTAGATCAGGGTGTCAAACTCAATTTCATTGAGGGCCGCATCAGGGTTGTGTTTGACTTGGGAGGGGGGCATGACCAGCTCAAAATCACTCATTGAGGCTTCGTTTTCACTGGCAGAGGGCTGCAGGAGGTTGTCGCATCCAAAAACAGAGTCAGAAGGCCTACACGTGGCCCTCCCAAGCTCTATTTTCACTGGCAGAGGCACCTCAGGCTGATCCTTTGCTGTTTCCAGGGTGGACCCGCAGGCCAGATCTAAGAATCACCTTGGACTGGATCCAGCCCATGGGCCTTGAGTTTGACACCCTGGCCTAGACCCATATTATGCAGTATTTCCTTTCTGTCAACATAGGGCCAATTTGTGAGCTGAAAATTGATGAATTTTGATTAAGCAAGTCTTTAGATGTAGTACTCGCACATCCATTCAGGAATTCAACCATCTTTTTCTGCAGTTGTCCAGACTTGATAAATCCAAAGCTCTTACTCTTTAACAAGTTTCCAGTGTTGGAGATACAGTAGAATGAGACATTAACAATATTAAACATTAACTTTATGCCAAGGACCATTATGACCATAATAATAAGATATAACCCCATAGATATACCAATGGACATAATTTCTATTGGCGTTTTTGTTTTCAAAATTGTAAAGCATTTTGTTTAGATGCAAACAATTATATCTTGATTGAACATTCAAATCTTTGTGGGCCACAGCTGGGCCACATTAGATGCAACAGGGCAATCAAAACTCACTCTTTTTAAAACATGCATTGCATGCATTCCATGTACATAAATGGAGTGGGGACAGCTTTGCTCATCCAGTCACACCTGCCATTTTGAAGTGGGTGACCATCACTGTGGACTCTCCTGCATGTAGATATCTTTCTTAGTCATACTATTGGTGGGGAAAAATAATAGTGATTGAAATAGGAATATGAGTCATAAGAGTGACATGGTTGCAAAATAAGAGCCAGCTGCAGTTTTATTATTCTTTTTAAGCAGGAGAATAATATAAAATCACAATACATTCTTTCTCTTATTGTATTCCACCTCTAGTGGTATAACCAGTTGTAACCATCACGCTTAAAAAAAAGTTTCAGATAAAGTAGGTCAGTTTTAGAGAAGGACAATGAGAACAATCCAAGAACTAGAAGCTGAGTCCTATGAAAAGAGATACCTATAGAGATACCCAGGTATATCATATAAAAACTCATTTTTTCACAATTGCTCTAGGCTGCAGGAAGGAACTTGCTTAAGTTACAGGAAGGCAGTTTCTAGCTGAATATAAGAAGAAAAATCCTAACAGCAAGAGCAGTTCAACAGTGGAGCCAATTACTCAAAAAGACGATGAGTTTGCCTTCAATGGGTATGTTCAAACAGACTCTATATAGCCCACTTGGGATGTTTTCATTTGGATCCATGCACTGAAAAAGAAATTGGAGTTGATTGCCTGGATTGCCCTTTCCAATTTATTTTATTCTTATAAGTCCTATAAATTATAAAGATCAGGAATATGGAACTTGTGACTCCAAATTAGTTTGCATGACTCCTGTCCCCATTTGAGTCTGTCAATTAAATAAACTGAAAGTTCATATACTTCATATTGTACTTAGTATAATTTTATTAACATGGAAGTTTTCATCTTTCCTGAAAGTTAGAATGAACAGAGGGAGAAGAAATGGAGTGGCCCATGAATTTGAATGTTCAACCAAGACAAAACACTGATTTCTTCTTCCTCAGTTTATCAGTTTAGATACTTCTGCTACTTTACTTTCACTCCTCCATCCCCAAAGCAAACCCCAGGAATGTTGCAATGGGATAACAACAACAACAAACCAGAACAGTGTTCTAGGAAAACTGCATCATGATTCTTCTTAGTTGGAATGGTAACAGCATCAAGACTCTCTTAGAACTAAAAGAAATTAACACCTATGTTCAGGAGAAGAAGCAAAATGGAAGGTCAGCTTTCTTCTGCTCCAAGAAATATGTATTACAGTGCAATGGAAAAGTCTCTCAGCTATCACAAACAATTCTCTGGATATGTTGCTCTGTCAAAAATATCAATTTAAATAATCTCTGCATAATTTATGGAGTGATGTTGAACCAGCTAACATATTTTCCTTGAACTTTTCAATAACTCTGTGGTTATCAATAAGTATTTTGTAGTTGACATACCACGCTGACTAATGTTCTGTCTCTCAAAACATTGTTCCCAGATCTGGTGAGCAGGATGGAGTGGGAAAGGCTCCCTCTTCTCAGTGAACAGTGATTGAAGCATGCAGAAGCAGCAGAAAACTTTCAATTAAATTGATCTTCTGTGCAGAGTGACTGCTTTTTCAAGGGACTACTAATCCTGTTTCTTTTAAGACAAGTCTGGCACTCTTCAAAAGAGCATTAAAAGTGTTTGTACTAAAGAATCAAATCATATTTAATAGTACTTTGGAAAGCACCATTCAGTCATTGCAGTGGCAGATGTCTCTGTAGAAGCCTGATTTCTTCTGCAGCTGAAATCAAAATGACCATAGAGAACTGTGTCAAGTGTCTATAGGAGAGAAGTACTGCCTGAAGCATTCTCAAACTGCATCCAGGGACTGGATAAGCCCTAATGCAACTGTGTTCATCCCTGCACAGTCAATGAAGTGGTCTAGATAATGTCCATAGTAAAAATTGTCTATAAGATAAAACTCAAGGGACTTCCAGTTTGAGCTTCGTCAGTGACAGACCGAAACCTCGTCTCTGTGAGGCTTCGATCCGTGCGCGCTGCTGGAGCGCCCCGAGCCGGCTGGTTTCAGGGCTAAGCCACCCCGTAGAGGTGGTGAAGAAGGGGGAGACTGTGACACTTCCGGTTTGTCGGCTTCGCCAGCGGCAGGGATTCGCGATCCTGCGCGATCCCTGTGGCGCTAGCCGTCTTGGTGCCTCCGATCCTGACGGATCTGGAGGCTAAGGCTGCCCCGCAGAGGCAGCCGAAGATAGGGGGGATCCGGAGAGGGGTTTGGGGGTGTTGCAGACCCCCTCCCCAGCCGGCTAAACCCCCTTTTCTCAAGGCGGTCGAGCGGCGGTCTGTAATGGCCGCCACAAAGAAGCCGGCAGCTGGGTAAGACTGAGCAGGAGGAAGAGGGGAGAAAGTTTCTAAGAGAAAGTTTTTTGGCTGACCCAGGACTTTAAGAGACGCCTAATCCTGAAAACTATGACTTCTTGAACGATACTTTGTTTCCAGAGGAGAATTTCAAGCGGCAAAACTGAGGTGCTGAAAGGGAAAGTTTACTCTCCTTCCCTATGGAATCAACAAATGGCCATTGAGAAACCTGTCTTTTTTTTATAAAAGGTAAAAACTTGGCTTCTTGTTATAAGTGGGAAGGGAGAGGACAAAAAAATATTAAGATCTTGCTGGAGGAGATGCCTTGAAGATTTTGAGACTGGAAATTAATTGCAACAAGGCTCTAAAATACAGATTGGGTTTTTTTTTCTTTTCCTTTTTATTGATACCACCCCAGGAAGAGAAAGTGAGAACTTTGTGCTTTGTTTGGACTGATGTCTCTGGGACTTTGGGGAATTGTACTAACTTTTGAAATATTTTGGTTGCTTTAAGAAGAAGAACAAAGAAAAGATTTACAATGGCTTTACCTGTTGATGAACTTAAAGAATATGGAAAAATAAAGAAAGAAAGTAAGGACGCTGTGAAGGAATCCTTCCTTTTTTTTTAGAAATGGCGCTTGCTATTTATCAGCAAACACAACAACAGATGGAGGAAATAGAAGAAGAAGAAGAAGAACAAGAAGAAGAAGATGCCATCTTCAATGAATCTAAAAATTTAATTAAGAGAGGAAGGAGAAAGAGAGGAAGGAAAATGAAGGACTTAAGATTTAAAAAAACACTTAAGAAAGAGAAAAATAAGATGCAAAATCAGCACAATGTTACTAAGCAAAAGAAAAAAGGAATACAACAGAGAGGGGAAGCTAAAAAGGCGGAGGTTGTTAGAGGGGGAGGTAAAAAGGCCAGGTGGGATAAGAAAGGAAGGGAAAAGGGGGGGAAAAGCCACAAAGGTATGAAACAAGATGGGAAAAAAGGAATTTTTTTCAGGGATAAAGGGTGATGTATAATTTCTTTAAAAAAGAAGATTCTGCAAGGTACATAAGATGGTATTGTAGTATTTGTATTAGAAATAGAAATTTAGAATGTTATAAGAATTAATAAAAGATTAAAATATTGAAATGTTTAGTAATGATAGACTTTAAAATTTAACAAAATATTAAAAGGAATGTTTAAAATATTAAGTTTAATTAAAGAGTTTAATTGACTATTGTGTTGATTTTACTATAAACTTATTATTCTAGCATTTGTTTTTTGAAATAGATAATTGGAATGTTATAAGATTTAACATTTAGATTTATTATCTAATTATATTAATTATTTTGGACTTATTATTTTTTTCTCTTTTTAAAAGTTAGCAGGTAGAATGTACTAAGCAGAATCAGATTGGGTACTAGGCGTTATTTTAAATATTAATTTAGGGGGAGGATAGAAAGGCATCATACTCTGATCAGTGATTTCAGGAGAAATCCTTTTTTTTATTATTGTAGGGAATGAGATAAATGGATAATTTGGAAAGAATGGACAAAAATACAAATACAATGATTTAAATTAAAATGAATTAAATAAAATAGAATTAAGAAGAATGAAAAGCGGGAGAAGTTATATAGAAGATATAGAATGGTAAATAAGATAGTTAATGGTATATAAGATGAGCACGAATTTAATTGAGTCCATACAAAGAGAGGTAATCTGGGGCCAAACTACTTTCTTAAAAGAAGTTTTATATTTTTGTGTTTTGTGTGTTCATGTTTGTTTGAGAATTAATAAAACCTCGGAGGAATGTTCGATGAGAATAATGGTAATCAAGTCAGAGAGAAATGTAGATGATGATTATAAATTGGATAAATATAGAAAATAACCATAATTATAATGAAATTGAATATGAAAAGAGAAATAATGAGAAATTTGCTAAGAGATATTTATATGTCCATATGGAAATGGTGTAAAACAGAATTATGTTGTATAAAATAATATTTTACTTGACTTGTAAAATTAATAATGGAAAGAGGTTTTATGTATTCAATGGTTAATGATGGTTTGTTTGTCTTTAAAATTAATAAAATTTGTTCCAAAAAAAAGGGGGAGGGGAGACTGCCAGCAGGGTTGAGGAGAGCTTCATCTCTCCTTCCCAGCTGGCCATTACTCCCTTTCCTGAAGGCGGTTGCAGCGGTGGTCAGAAATGGCCACCTCAAAGAAGAACTCAACCGGAAAAGAATGTGCAGGAGGAAGATAAGAAGTGAAAGTTTTGGTTGACCGGGTCAAACAGCAAAAGCAACAAATAAGGTACTCTGGAATTGAAATTGTTAAAAAACAATAACATTGTTCCCTAAGAAGATTTTTAAGCTGCGAAGGAGAGAGAAAAGGGAAATGATTTGGTTTTCTCCTTTTCCTATACTGACAGCTAAGAGACTTAAGCAAGAAATTGGAATAAAATCCACTTCGACATCAATAGGCATTTAATGCTGAAAATAAAAAGTCAAAGGGATAATAAAGATTTCTGGATAATTAAAAGCTTTTGAAAACAGGAAAGGAGATAGGAAGAATAAAAGGGCAGGATCTGGAAGGGAGGAGACTGCCTGGAATTAAAAAAGAACTCATAGCAAAATCTGAACAAGACTTCCAAAAGATACATTCTAACTGAAATATCGCAACAAAAACCCCAGGAAGAGAAAGTTGAAAAAGAAATAAGAAGATATAACTCGGGACTATCTGGATTACTTGATGATTTCTGGATTCTTGGTTATTGTTTTGAATGACTAAAATCAATCGGGTGGTTGTTTAAAACTGTTTAAAATGGCTCCACTTTTAGAAGAACTGAAAATGGAACTTAAAAAGTACAAAGAAGGTGCACAAGAAGGGAGAGGTTCTTTTGGCTTCGTATTTCAGTTTTTAGAAATGGAGATTTGGAATTATGAGAAACAACAAGAAATGCCTGCAGAACAAGAAGATTGCGACAAAGAAGAAGCCACCTTTAATGAACAAGTAATCTTAGATGGGGGGAAAAAAGGAAAGGGGGGAAAGAGTGGAAAGTTTAAGATTGGGAAAAACACCTCCCCCCCCAAAAAAAAATAGAGTGAAAAATAAGTATAAAATCAGAAAGCAACAGAAAAGGGAAATGCAGAAGAGAGAATTAGAACTAGAGAGACATGGGGGTAAAAAGGGGAGGGAGAAGATGAGAGGGAAGAAAGAAAGGAAAAGAAGTTATAAAGGACAGAAGCAAAATATAGAGAAACAGGGCCTATTTAGAGATAATGGGTGAAAATTTAATGGAAAAGGGATTCTGCAAAGGTACATAAGATAGTATGGTTATATTAGAAGCAGAAATAATTTTAGAAAATATGAAACAATGTATGATTAAAATGTCTGATAAAATAGCAATTGTAATTCAGTGGAATGCTTATCAATAAATAAATGTAACAAAAGGTATATTTAATGATTTATAAAACATATGTGAAGAGAAATAAGGGAAAAATTAATTATGGAGATTATATGTGTTTTTAAGAAAGTATGATATTTAATTGAAAAGAAGTGTTAAAGATGTTAAGATTTTAATGATTATTAATGATAGAACTGAACTGGAATGGAATGAGGGTGTATAATTACATATATTTACAAGCTTTCTTTCTTTCTTTCTTTTTTAAAGAATATAGTGTGTATTATAAGAATGTACCAAGCAGAATTTGATTGGAAGTTATGTATTATGTATTATATTGAAGGTCATAAACTTAAGGTATGTATTGAAGTTTAAATAAGAGTTGAATGGATGTAATTTAAAAATATAAAGCTGTCATACTCCAATTAGTAACTACAGGAGAAAATTTGTTTAATGAGAAAAGATAATATGAAATTGAAACAGAACAGACAAAGTATAAATATAATGATTTGAATTGAGATGAGATGCAAAATAAAATTGAGAAAATTAAAAGAGGGGAAAAACTATATAGAAAATGTAAAATAGTATAAGATATGGAATAGAATACAAAAAGGAGCATGAAATTGAGTTTTGTGTCTGTATAAAGAAATTCAACCCGGGACCATGCTATTTTCAAAAAAGATGTTTTACTTGTATTTTGTGTGTGAAAACCCAAATAAAACTTTATTTAAAAAAAAAAAAAAAGATAAAACTCTACCCTTTGAAAATGGATCAGATGTCTTTAGGTTGGGGATGAAATGAAGAAATGTCCTGAAGAAGTATCCTGTAAAAGTGATAATCAAGGAATGATTTGTGTCATAGTTAGTGGGATATGACCATCAGCTCTAGGGCATATTGGTATGTATGTATGTATGTATGTATGTATGTATGTATGTATGTGTGTATGTGTGTTTGTGTGTTTGTGTGTGTGTGTGTGTGTGTGTGTGTGTGTGTGTGTATTATGAAGTGGTTGTTTTGTTTCCCCAGTGTAGAATGGCTCACTGCATTGTATCGCATATATCACATTGCTCAGTTTGTGTCTGGGCATTTTATCCTTGAGGTGGACAAGCTTTTTGCCTTAGCACTCTTGGATTTGAAGTGTGCACGTATGTTGTATTGGCTGAAGATTCTACTGAGCTTTTCCGATATTCCTGCAACATATGGAATGACGATATTTCTTCATTTATTGTTGCAGTGAGCCATGTACTGATAATCACTTACATATGAGCCAGCAGTGTGCTGTAGCTGTAAAAAAGCCTACATAGTCCTTAGGCTGCATTAACAGAAGGACAGAATCAAGATCACATGAAGTGTTAATATGACTTTATAATGCCTTGGTAAGGTGACACTTGGAATATTGCATCCAGTTTTGGTCACCACAATATAAAAAGATGTTTAGACTCTAGAAAAAGTGCATAAAAGAGCAACAAAGATTATCAGGGGACTGGAGGCTAAAACATATGAAGAACGGTTGCAGGAACTGGTCATGTCTAGTTTAATAAAAGAAATGGGATGACATGATAGGATTATTCCAATATCTAGGGGGCTGTCCCAATGAAGAAGGGTCAATCTACTCTTCACAGCACCTGAGGGTGGGACAAGAAGAGCAATAGATGGAAATTAATCAAGAACAGAACCAACCAAGAACTAAGGAGAAATTTTTTGACAGAATAATTTATCAGTGGAATGACTTGCCTCTAGAAATTGTGGATGCTCCAACACTGAAGGTTTTTTTAAAAGTTTAAACAACCATTTGTCTGAAATGGTATAGGGTTTCCTGCTTGACCAAGGGTTGGACTAGAAGATTTCCAAGGCCCAATTCCAACTCTGTTATTCTGTTGTTGTATAATTTTTACATGTTTGTATGATATTGCAGCTTTTAGCAGGCATTATCTTTAGAGTTTTCCAATAATGTTCAATTTCCTCCTCTATCCTTATGTCAAGTAGCCAACATTAGGAATCTACAATTCAGTCATCTTCTCATTGTTCAAAGATGGCAAGTTCAGCATTTCAAGAGTCCATTTGATCAAAGATTCCAGGGCGACCCTCAAAATGCTGATTCACTGGTCTTTTAGTAATGAGATGAAAAATAAAGGCAATTATAGATTATTTAGAGAACATTAACTCTTCAAAGTTGGAACCAAATTGTTTGCCCTTTTGAAAGTGACAGTTAGCAGGAATGCGGTAAAATATTAAAGCAGCCTCTTGTAAAATGCTTTGAGAGAAATCACACTGAACTAATGTAAAAGTGTGTCAACATTCACCTTTTGTTAAACAATTTAATATAATAAACTACCGTGCTCTGACCATTCATGTTTCTTGGATTATCAGAGTTTTGGCATGGTTGACCTTCCTAAGAATGATCTATTACATGCTGCTTGAGCAACTAAAAGAAAAAAAGTCTGATAGTTATTACTTTTGCCTTTTAATGCATTCATATTATTTAAACAAAATACACTATATCAGGGGTTCCAAATCCTGGGCTGCAATCCACTAATGGGCCTTTGAGCCTTTTGGAACCAAGCCACGAAAGTGGTGAGCAAATGTGCAAACATATCCCCACTCATGCACATGTGTGAATGTGCACTCCATTTTAGTGGCTGGTGCATGTGCCCATTGCTTGTGCAAATAGAGCTGTGCACATGTGCATTCTTGCCCACCACACAAATGGAACCATCCCTTCTCCACACCCTGCCAGTCCACAGAGCCAAAAAGGTTGGGGAAATCTACTCTATATTATATCTGGCACCACACAGTGTATTTCATCCAGACTCACTCATTCAGTGAAGAAGACTTACTCAATACAAAATAGTATGTGTGCTTTTCTAGGGAGTGAGAATGATTAATGACAGGAAAAGAAATAAAGGCTAAAAGAATTAAAGAACTACAGCCAATTATTACACACAGAATGGAACTCTGTATAGAGCTGACAAGTTGGTGGAAGTTCACCTAAGAAAGATGGAAAAGCAAAGCAAAATAGATGTTAAATAAGTCTCTTTGCCACTTTCTTTTTCCTCAGCTGTATCTGCCTAAACATCCTCAACAAGAATAGTGAGAGAAAGAAATAGTATGCTAGATACCCAAACTCTCCAACCTTAGTTGACCTCTCATGTCAATATGAAAGAATTCATTACATCATTTAGCTCCAGTCTGGCTTCATTCACCCATGGAAGAAAAGCTGCAACAATGTTTAAGACAGTACAAAGACAGAATTTTCTCTGAATCTCTCTTGAAGGATTCAGACACCTAATCTTCAGTCTGAACTTTCCTCCAAACGGAATGACCCCATTGAAACTTCACATTACCCAGGTTTTAGACCCTATTGATTCAGTCACCCCCCAACTATTCATTTTAATTCTGTCAGACATTTTATTGCCTGCAGCGCCATAATATTTCAAATAAAGTAGTTTATTTATCAGAACTTTGTTCTCAAAACTAGGTCATAGTGATTTCTAAAGGGTTTAGTCTAAGAAAATCTTTCTGCTTCCCAGAGATACAAATCTTAATGAAGAGAGCCAAAAATGTCATTTCTCTGTAGAATAGGTTCATAACTGTTTTATCAGTTCATTATTCCATTAATTTATAAATCTGGAAAATCTGATTAACTCTTCTAAGATCCTTATGTCATCATCTACAAAATACTGCATTAAATTCAGTAACAAATTATAAGTCCATTCAATTCTAAAGAGGCAAACTTTTGATTAAAGGGAGAAGAAAAGTAAAAAAAAAAGTCCTTTAAAGTTAAAAAAAAGTCCTTGAAAAGTAAAAAAAAAAAAGTCCTTTAAACAATCTCTCCAAAGAAGAAAACAAATATAGGGCACTCTGTTGATTTGTTTTTTTGTTCTCACTTTTGAAACTTGCCATATTATTTTGAGACTTAAAAATTCTCACACCAGAATGTATTTTGTGCACATTTCTTATGAAATTACTCATGCTTGTATACCATTTATATTAATGCAATATATTTTTGTATGACGTTTCCAGTATTATGTGTATTTGGTTTGTTTTCAGCATGGAAAACTTGAGGCTGTTTCCCCTGCTTTCTTGCATTAAATCATTATTGTTACTGTACGTTGATGATGTACATTATCTTATTTATGTGAATTTTTGCTTATTAAAGAACAGTTTTACAAAATATGGAGACAGGTTTTTGATGCACGTATGCACTTGAATTTTAATAAATGTAAATTAGTAAAATTGAACTTGAAATATAAATCAAGTAATCTCTACGGTCCTTTTTCAAGAAGTGACTGGACTTTCTGGCTTTTCTTCAGCTGAAGCTATAGCTTTTTTTGAATAAGAAGCAAAACATCTTCAAAGAAAAAACAGAAAGTCCAGTTGCCTCTTGAAAAGGCACCTTTGGGATAACTGAAAATCTCCATAGACATGAATCAAGTAAGTTTCTTCCTGAATCTGAGACTCAGCATATTTCTCACTATAGATTAAATTGCTGACACAGAAAAAAAAATAGAATATAATTTTCTAAAAATTTAGAGTCTATATGGCTTGACAAAATCCTGGTTCCTTTGACAAATTAAATAAATAATTCCCTTATGTGATGTTATATCTTCATTTTTGTACCAGCCAAACAACTAATGGAGAATGGAAATTTATCCACTAATATCTAGAAGGTTTCCTTAGATTGTTTTTGGATTGCCAGGCACTTTCTAATATACAGTATCTGCAATGATGTGGACTAAACATTTATTTCCTTTAAAAACACAGCTGATATTGTTTGGATATTGCATTTGAGGACGTGTTTTGCACTTTTCTAGTGCTGGCATCGGTTTCTGGACTGTTAATATCTTTTGGCTTCGTCTTTGTATTTTAGTGTTGCATAACTCAAACCTTTGCTCCCTCCTGTCTTCACAAAGGAATAAACATATATGCTGCTGTTGAGCTGCTTCATAGTCTGGCTTCAATTAAAGGTCAAAGGAGTGCTTTGCCAACTTCGCCATTTTCATCAATATGAATAATTAATTCTGTTAAATGTTACTTTGACTTCTTTTATGAAAAGCAGTGCTTAAAAATTCATAAATAAGCATGCATAATGTATAGCACAATTACTTTAAATACAATCTTCTCCAATGTTAGCTAATGCATTCCTTATCTATTTCTGGGCAGTCATTTTTAAATTGATGGCTTTATGGCTCGTTCATCCTTTATATTGGAAGTAAATATTTCAATTTGGTTCTAATTCTTCATTACAAATTAAAAGAAACAAATGACCCAGAAGTCTCCATGGAGCGGCCATAAATGTAAATCTTAAGATTCCAGATAAAAAAGCACTTTTAAGAAATGAAGTCTTAGGAGTATTTTTTTAATAACGCTAAAGTATATGTACAAGAAGCTTGATTGAATTATTACTTTTTTCCCCAGTTGGGTTGGCATTAAAATAAAGACCTCTGAGCAGAATGGAAAACCAAAATGCTAATAGAATAAAAAGTAAAGAATGCTGCATATCAGATGTGGTGTTCAACAAGTTCTGACCAGTTCTGGAGAACCAGCAGCGGAAATTTTGAGTAGTTCGGAGAACCTCTGACTGGAGATTTTACAGTATCCTTCCCCTGCCATGTCCACCAAGCCACACCCACAGAATCAGTAATAAAAAAAATTGAATCCCAGCACTGCTGCATATCCCCTCATGGTTTTCGCAAATGTTGAACAATTTTTGCATTAGGGCCCTAGTAGAAAGATGAATTATTTTTCAGCTGACCAAATTTTATTTTATGTTTATTTGTGTACATGTGTGCATGTGTGTGCCATTGAGCAGTCTTGACTCCTGGCAATTGCCCACATGTGTCCCTGCAGTTTTGTTGGCAAGATTTAACAAGTATCTTTTTTTTTTTTTTTTTTTGGATTTCAAGATTGATTTTTTAAAATATTTTATTAATATTCCAAAGTTTTAAAACATAAAATAAAACTATATGCATTGTTATCAACATCAAGAAATCTTTTACATTTCCTTACATTTTTCAATATATGATTACTTATTCCATTACCATTACAAATCAATATATTTCATCTTACGCTTCAATCTTTTCTATAACATATATACATATTTACATACTTCCTCATTCTTTTCCTAATTGCCATTTTATTTTATTTTTATTTCTAAACCACTTATACCAGGCATCCCGGGCTCTATAATATATTGAATCCTCTTTGTCTTTTAATTTCAACGTTAGCCTGTCCATCTCTATATAATCTATTATTTTCTTTATAACCATGCCCTCTGATGGTATCCTTTTCTCCTTCCAAAATTTTCATTTTCATTGCCTGCTTCCTAGGGCTCAGGTACAGTGACTGACCTAAGGTCCCCCAGGTGTCTTTATGTCTAAGGCAGGACTAAAACTCAGTTTTTAGCCTGTTGCTTTAACCATTAAACTAAACTCGCTATTCCTTACTTCCTTAACCAATATGCAAACTGTAAACCATAATATATAATTTTAAACAATTCATTTTTTTTCTAGACTTTGTGATGCTCCTGCCATCTCTGAGATGACATTAAAAAGAGATATATTAGGAACTGCTGTGCACAGGTACCTTTGCACAGGGGACTTCGTATATGCCTTGGTTTTCCAGGTCAATTTTATCTTTGGGGTTGCTAAGGATGGCTGCTATTTTTCTGTCTGTTTTGAAAAATAGCAGCCATCCTTAGCAACCCCAAAGATAAAATTGACCTGGAAAACCAAGGCATATACGAAGTCCCCTGTGCATCATGCCCAGCCACATACATTGGACAGACCAATAGAAGAATAAGTACCCGCCTGGATGAACACAAAAATGCAGTCAAAAAGCTGGAACACACTTCCTCACTAGTCCAACACATGGAAGCCACAGGCATCCACTTCAATGGCACCAAAACCCTGGCCACTATGGAAAACCCTAGCCACAGAGTCATCAGAGAAGCCATAGAGATTGAAAAAAGACCAGAAAGCATGAATAGAAGAGATGATTCCACCAGGCTGTCAATCATTTGGAAGCCTGCACTCACAAACAAAAAAATCTCCACACCACAAGCCAGGCAAACACCTGGGCACAAACAGATCCCCCCTGATACCTCCAGCTCAAACACACCCCAACCAGGCACCCAGATGAAACCCAGCTTCCTAACTAATGATAGCCGTCCATTTACCCGAAGCCAAGTTGCACTAAAGGCCTCCAATAAAGTAACACAATGCTGCCAGCCAATCAAGATACTAAAAGAGCCAAAAAACAGACAGAAGATATTAGAGACACCAATCAAGCAGAACGCAGCAAACTCCGAGACCAATAAACACAGACCAAGACTCCCAACCAATCAGGATGAAGAAAAAACCATTCTGGCACAGCAATAGGCTGCCCCAAATTTAAATCTGAAACCACTGTAAAAGTCTGACCCACAGACGGACACAATACAGAAGCCTGATGATGGCAGATGAGATTCTGCTGAAACGTTGCTACAACTTTAAAAGAACAACTACAATGACGTGGGAAAATACCCGAACCAAGCCGAATACCATACATGTAAGTACCCGCGAAAACTTAAGAAAACATATCTATATCTATATCTATATCTATATCTATATCTATATCTATATCTATATCTATATCTATATCTATCTATCTATCTATCTATCTATCTATCTATCTATCTATCTATCTATCTATCTATCTATCTATCTATCTATCATGTGTGTGTATTATGTATGTGTATTGGTAGATGGGTGGACTAGTGTGCTCACAGTAAAAAAAAATGACAATAAATGTTATCTTATCTTATTTAAGGCAGATAAAGCCACTACATAGCAATGTGGGTTGAACTCAAGTATAATTACTGTACTACATACACAATTCCATGGAAAAGTAATTGAGTAAAAGCGGTGTTGAGCTATCAATTTAATAGCTACAATTAAAAGGGTTTAGTAGATACATTCAGTTGAATGATAGGTGATACAAGCTGAGTAATAGCTACCTCAAGGTACCTTTATGACAATTTAGCATGAAATAATTGCCTGAGACAAATGATTCATGATGATTGATTACAGAATAACTGATTTTGGTGATTCACATGTTCACATTAGCAAGCGACAACTATAATTATCACTTGAATGGATCTTAAGAGTGTCCAGTTTCCTGCCACAGAGATAAGTTAGTGTAAAATTCCATATTTTAAATGTGAATAAGAAGATGTGTTATTGAGTGACTTAGAAAGAAGTAAAACCCATCTTATTGTAGACTACAGTGGTGGTCCACAATATTTTGCTGCCCTCCAGTGGTGCCATCAGGAAGAAGCCCTGGGCTCCAGTGAGCATGAGGACATCCAAATGCAATAGAAATTGTTCAGATTATTCTGATATCAGTGAAATCAAGCTGACCATGATTTAAAAGGTGGCTGTATGGCATTTAGAATTTGGTTTCATCAATGGAACTGTGGTCCCTGGAAAGTAGGATTTTTTTTAGGACACCTAACCCCACTGAACAGCTTTTGGAAACAGGTTTAATTCTAAGTAAAATAGTTGGAAGTCACTTTTCTGAATATGAATTGTGTTAAAATGTTAAAATATGGAATAACATTTTAAAAAGGCATGTTGAAGTAGAATAAAATAGTGTTTTCATTGCTGGGAAGAATCTCTATGATTAAGGTGAATTTTGTTAATATCAATGTTGATAGTCCATAAAGATTAATAATTGCAAACATAAATATAAATTCGTTACCACAGGAAGGTAAAAAAGTGGAAATGGTTAAATTGATTGCTTTATCCAAGAAAAGAACATACCTAATTTTGTTTCTGTTTGGAAACTGCTTCTGGATTTTCTACTTGTGGTGGTGGAGGAAATGAAACTCTGATTTTGGTTCTGCTGATTAGGTAGGTTCGATGTTATAGAAATCTAAAATATTGTGTGTATGTAAAAAGTCAAGGACATAATATTATCTTTTATTGGGCTGAAAAAAGTCAGAAGTCAACGCCCTTTTTAAATCCCTCCCCCTGCAGTTTCCCTTTATTTTTTTCTTTGTATTTTATATTCTAATAAACTAATAAAACTTGTAAATTAAGGTATTACATAATTTACTTTTGGATATTTTGGCCATTTGGGATAAAATGGCAGTGAAAGCCTTTTGTTCCATTTTTATCAATTTAGTCATAAGCCTCAATAAATGAGCTATGTCACCTCTCTTTGACTCCTATTATGACTCTACTGTTTTAGCCAACTGATCCTTTGGTATATAATCTTTCCAAGGGACTGCAGTTATTTATAGGGAATGTCATTGCTGGTGAAATCCAACACAATGACTGTTTCCATGATTGGCAATTGCTATCCAAGATGGTCCTCAAATATGTTTGGATTGCAACAACAGAATATTTTAGCCACTGGGAGTTTATTTGATTGCTCAACCCAAGGTTCAATTAACCTCTTTTAGTCCTGTCAATTAGCAACAGCATTACCTCAAACTGGGCACCACACAATGCATTGCATAAAGTAGGATAAACATGCATTTAATTCTGCAGAATTTAATGAGCAGGAAGTAACAGCCATTATAGCAGAACTAGTGTTTTAATGGGCTGGAACCTTGCATCCAAATCAAAATTTCCAACAGAATATATTGCAGTGGTAACAGCTGAGGTTGATAGAACAAAGGAGTTGTTTCTGATATTCATCCACACAGCAAACATAGTTGTAATCCTATGAAAGACCAAGGGATGTACAAACAGAAAAGTATTAACATCTGATTTGTGCAAATATTCAATGGGAGATATTTCAAAATACAAAGGCCAGACTAGTTTTCATAACTCGATTTTTTTAAAGTAGACTAGATATACTCCCAAATAATAGGTTTACATTGTAAATTGGCTGGCTTTCTTATCCATCTTCTCATTTCCTGTGCACAAATAAAATATAGCAGTGGGTGGAGGGTGGAGGAAGAAGGAAGGAAGAAAGCAAAATGCCCTAAGATGGTCACAACTATATAAAACAATTAATGAACTTGTTCCTTTTCCTAGGACTTTTTATAAGAAAAGACTTATTGAGTGGAAGTTATATTTGAAGAACAGCAGGAAATCTCTCTAATCTCTTTCAGAGCGAGAACATAAGAGCTTTGTATGCCAATCATTTGGAGATATATACAGTATCCTAATACCATCCATGTTCATACCAACATCTATTATGCTGAATGCAGTATAGAAAATTATAGCAATTCATGGTATATTATGGTCCCACATACTGTATTCTCCAAATGCTTAAATAAATGTGTGCCTTCCACGCACATTATCCTTCAATTGCCATTAGTCTCTACCAATGTGACCTATGGCAGCAGACTGTGGGAGCTGAGGTCCAAAACAACTGATTGACATAAGTGATGTCAGGTGAGGCTCCGTTCAAAATCCAAGAAAGACACCCTTAGATTCCATTGTTATAGAGAAAAGGACTTTTACTGGAAATCAAGTGGTAGCATCAAAAGAATTCAAGATCTGAGATATTAGGTGCGAAAATCACATATACAAAGTTATGACAATGTTCCCACCCACAATAGTTCACACGGTCCATCCAATCTGAGATGTGCATAATGTGATGTGGGGCATCCTCAGGTGGTGATACAGACATCTGGCCATTGACCTTGGCCTGGTTAGATAAGATGCTGTGGCTGCGCAGTAAGTAAGTAAGCATAAACAATGAAGTTTTCTCCAAGTGTTACAGTTCACTCTCTACAGCTTCCAGCACACTTCCCCCACCAGACAAAGCCCAATTTATCTTCCCTCTCCTCATTACTATGGCAGCCAGAAAGACAAACAGAAGAAAGATTATTGAAGGCTGACAAGTGGATTTTATTCATATATATCTCCATGTGATCTGCTGCCTCTGCTACAAGGAGTATGACATTAAAGTGTTTAGAAGTTTTGGATAGTTAACAATTGAATTAATATCATGGACATGGAGGTAATAAAAATGATGCAGAAGGCACATTTAATCTTTGCATTTTGTTAGTTTAGGTGGTATTGTCAATATCCCCATTTCAAGTTTAGTTTTGAAATCTTAAAAATCAATGTTCAGCTTCGTTGTGGCTTGTTTAGGGTTGGAATACTATCCATTATGATCACATAAGCATTCTGACAGATGGAATTTTGATATTTCCAATCCAGTCCAATGTAAATTCCACTCAAAACTTGAATTAATTATAACAAATTACCCAATGATTTTCAATTGTTTAGTATTTTTTTGGAAATGGCAGTTATCCTCTAATAAATATACTTTTTTCTAGGAAGGATTTTCCAGATATATAGCTTTGATTCCTTGACAGGATAGACCAAACATTTCAGATTAATTTTTGTTATTGTCACAGCTAGTGATGTTTACACCATCTTTTTCCTCCAAACTGGGCTATGAAATCTAAAATCCTAGTAACCTACTTTAGGTATTTAAAATGAAAATGAATGAAAATGTTTTAAATGGTGTAATTTGGCAGCAATCTCATTGTTTTTTGGGTGCACATCAATTACCGTAATCATACTGTTTATACTTTTATTTCAAAAGAAAACAAAATTCTGGAAGAATAAACAGTAAAACAGAGCATTGTGCTACAGTGTTTGTAAAAAGGTGGTTTATGTACAGAGAATTGGAGATCTACCAGAAGTTACTAAGAGCTAGAGGAACCATTTGGTCTTTAGATAAATTATTTTCCATTGTCAGTTCCAACATTACTGTGCTTTTCATAGCACGTTAAATTAGAATCCATGGCTATTAGGATGAAAATGTATTGTATTCTGATTCAGTCTCACATTTTTATATGACAAGAAATTTTATTTTAACCCTTTTGTACTATGAGCTTATGAATATAAAAACAAAATAAAACCTACAGAACTTTAACTGAGGTAAAAAAAAATAAATCCCTGAATTTTCTCATCTATTTTCACTTCCCTGAAGTTTGCCTTGATTGAAGAAATAATTTGCAATTCATACATCATGTTTCAAGGTCCATTCATCACCAAAGAAAGAAACCACCATAAAGTTTATATAACCCTGACATAGCATTCACATAGGAGCAGTTCATTTCAAATGAGACGTGGAAGTTCTGGGACACTTGAAGAGTAGCTGTAAGTTGAAACATCACTTGTCTATAAGGTCAAGTAAGATGTGCAGCATCAGTCTTTTCTTTTACAGATTGACAGTAAGGAATATTAGCTGAGAGACTTTAATCTTCTTAGAGGTCCCATAACTAGACAAAATTTGCCAGATGACCTCAAGAGTTTAGAATAATCAAAGCTCACATTAAGATCAGAAGAAGGCTGTTTCTTTACTGGGTTACTCTATGCCCTTTGCATACAATTGAATTTGTTCCTAAATGTGGCTTCCTTCATTCAATACCATTAGCTTTATTAGTTTATTTATTTATTTAATTATTTTACATGTCACTCCTTCTCACCTATTCTAGTTGCTAATTCTTCGTAATAAATCAACTGTCCAGGTATATTTATAAACCCTCTAACCACAT
This sequence comes from Notechis scutatus, assembly GCF_049901735.1. Lineage (NCBI taxonomy): Eukaryota > Metazoa > Chordata > Lepidosauria > Squamata > Elapidae > Notechis > Notechis scutatus. The sequence goes on along the minus strand of NC_142011.1, from coordinate 134,122,940 downwards.
TTTTTAATTAAATAAATACATAATATCTTCATTTAAATATTTTAGAACAGCATCTGATCTACAATGACATGCCCGATTAATATATAGGGTAGGAAGCCTTCCAGCCTCCAGAAGTTCAGTTCTCTGCATTCCATCCTTCCTCATTAGACAGATGATTTGGGTCTCCTGGGTTTTATTTTTTAACAAAATCTAGGCTGGCACAATTTCACCAAACTTCCTATATGGATAAGCCAGTTTGAGAAAATCCTCTCTCATTATTTGATCCTCATAGGACTGGATGCATACTTCTACATGGAGGTACAACAAGATGTTTTATAGGGAAAGAACATGACAGAGAAAGAGAGACAAGTATACAAACAAGAATGCCATAGAAAGTATGTGAAACAAACAACAACTAGAGAGTTTTGCGATAATTTTTCCAATTCCCATGGCAATGAAAGGAGAAATTCTGCTCATTTCTTTTAACTTCATTGTCAACAATTTTACAATAAATATAGGGTGATACCTCCCTTCTCTGCAGGGTTATCTGTAGGAGGAATTAATAAAATACAGATGAGAGTTGCATTTGTACAATCAAAGCCCTATTCACATCTGCAGGTATATGAAGCTGGACTCGGGTCATTGACAAACACTGTCACGATTTTTAGCACAGATATAGCAGTGGAATTTTGCCTGGTGAAATATGCCATTGTAGCAATAAACTAAATTAAAATCACTAATGGTAATGCTGCTCAAATGCTGAGGAGCCAAACCATCAGAAGCCATCAGATGAAGTTTATAATTATCTTGGAATTTACAGTTGAATAACATTAAGTGTGGGCAAATTAAAAATGTGATTAGTAAAGAATACCTCCAAATGTGAGAGAAGCGCTAAAGACAAAATTGAATGGTAGAAACACCATAAAAGCCTTCCATATTTGGAGGCACACTTGTGACACAACACATTGCTGGAATTATTAACCAGATACAAGCTGAAATGAACAATTTGAGCAGAAAATCAAGAAAGCTAATGATTATTTACTATGCATTATGTTCCTGTAATGAAATTTATAAATTGTATCTTTCCTGAAGAAATTGAGAGGTTTATTTCATGTCAAACTATTGAAGAAGAAAAACATATATTGGCCGATTGTGTAAAAGACAGTCAAAAACAACCTTCGACACAAGTTAAAAATTGTAACTTACTGAAGGGATAGGAAACAAAACATGAATATCAAACCTGTATAATAAAAATGGGAACAGAATGCTGGCAAGGGAAAACATTACATGCAGGGGTGGGATTCTACCAGTTCGCACCTATTCGCTAGAACCGGTTGATAATATTCTGAGCAGTTCAGAGAACCGGTTGTTAGAAGAAATACTGGCCTAATCCTGTAAGGAAGGCAGGAAGGAAACATTCTGGTGTTGCTTACAGAAACCTCTAAGCCTAAACCTCTAAGCATAATCTTTGAAAAATCTTTCAGGACCAGCTCCTTGCCTAACCTATGGTCACAAGCCACAGTCATCCCCATCTTCAAAAAGGGAGACCCAAGCCTAGTTGAAAATTACAGGCCAATCTCCTTATGCTGCGTCACCTGTAAAGTCATGGAATCAATTATTAACCAATCCATCATCCTCCACTTAGAGTCAAACAACCTACTCTCCAATAAACAATTTGGTTTCAGAAAAAAACTATCCTGTAATCTGCAACTCTTACACTGCAAAAACATATGCACGACACAACTCGACCAGGGCAAAGCAATTGGCGCAATCTACATAGACTTCTGTAAAGCCTTTGATTCAGTGGTACACGACAAACTACTCCTAAAAATAAAATCCTATGGTATCTCTGGACAACTGAATAACTGGATAGAAGCATTCCTGTCAAACAGACAACAAATGGTCAAAATCGGGAGCGTTCTATCAAATCCAGTACCTGTCAATAGTGGTGTCCCCCAGGGCAGTGTTCTAGGACCAACTCTCTTCATACTCTACATAAACGACCTCTGTGATCATATTAAGAGCAATTGCGTTCTCTTCGCTGATGATGTAAAGCTGTTCAATACCACAGACAATACTGCTACCCTACAAAAAGATCTTGACTATGTATCTGAATGGTCAAACAAATGGCAACTTCAAATCTCAACAAATAAATGCTCTGTCTTACATATTGGCAAAAAAATCAGAAAATAAAATACAAGCTGAATAGTCAAGATCTTGTTGATGACCCAAGCTCTGTAAAGGACCTTGGAATACTCACCTCTAATGATCTAAGTGCTAGAGCCCACTGCAACTACATAGCCAAAAAGGCATTAAGAGTTGTTAACCTAATCCTACGAAGTTTTTCTCTGGTAATATCACACTACTAACCAGAGCATACAAAACATTGCTAGACCAATACTCGAATACAGTTCATCAGTCTGGAACCCTCATTACGTATCTGATATTAGCACAATTGAGAAAGTCCAGAAATATTTCACAAGAAGAGTTCTCCACTCTTCTACTCATAGAATACCTTATGCCACCAGACTTGAAATTCTAAAACTAGAAAACCTTGAATTACGCCGTCTTCGGTCGAACTTAAGCATGGTATATAAAATCATACATTGCAATGTCCTACCTGTCAATGAATACTTCAGCTTCAACCATAACAACACAAGAGCACACAATAGATACAAACTCAAAGTAAACCGCACCAAACTTGATTGCAGGAAATACGACTTCAGCAATAGAGTGGTCAATGTCTGGAATACTCTACCCGACTCTATAGTCTCTTCCCCAAACCCCAAAAACTTTAACCTTAGACTATCTACTATTGACCTCACCCCTTTCCTAAGAGGTCTGTAGGGGGCGTGCATAAGCGCACCATCGTGCCTACCGTCCCTGTCCTATTGTTTCTCTTATTCTTTTATTTTTCTTATATGTACCCATTTCATGTATTCACAACTATGTATACACTTATACTTATTATCTTGTAAACAATTGGCAAATCAAATAAAATTAAAAAAAAATTAAAAAAATAGAAACTGCCTCTCTGTTAACCCTTATTACATTATTGGCAGGACTAGACTTCCTGTCTCAGGAACTTCTTTGGAGTTTTTTCCCCCTCCTTTGCTGGTACTTTGCTTGTGTGGAGTGACCATTCAAAGTTACAATGGCACTAAAAAAAGTGACTTATGACCATTTTTCACACTTACGACTGTTGCAGCATCCCCCACAGTCATGAGAGGCCAGGCGAGGAGATGCGTGCCTCGATGTGAGTGATATTGAGTTGGCCACACCCAGCCATTAAGATGACTACCAAGCCATGTCCACCCAGTCACATGACCACCAAGCCATGCCCACCACCTAAGCCACGTCCACAGAATCAGTTGTTAAAAATTTGAATCCCACCCCTGATTACATGCTCAATTTCTATAAAAGATTGAGGGGAGAGTGGATAAACATAAAACCTGGCAATAGTTTACAACAGAACATTAAAAAAAGAAACTGAAGGTTTGATTTTTGTTGCTCATGAGCAAGCTGTTTGAACTAATGCAATGAATGACAGAATTGAAAAAATAATAATTAAATGATTCAAAGTGCAGAAAATAGATAGCACAAAATGAAAATAAATAAAGACATAATACATTCATCAAAGTGACTGGAACACCTATAAAATGTTTATGTACCAGTAACAAAAAAATGGTGGGAACATAGCGATTGAAAAACGTAATAAAAAATGAGCAGGTTAAAATGTGGGATTATCAAATACAGACTGATGAAATCTTGGCTCATAACACACCAGATATTTTTGAGGTTGAAAAGAAGAAAGTGTTGATTAACAGATATGGCAATATGAAGGATAATAGAAGACAAGATAACCTCAAGATGAAAGAAACAGGACAAGATGAACAGAAAGAGGCTTTTTTCCCCCTCTCTTGCCAAAGACTTGCTGATCTTGCTGCCAAAACTGATTCTCTAACAGTGTTGCTCCCTGGATTTGATTGGTGGCACTTAGGAATGACCCAAGATGACTTTTGGATTGCTGCCTTGAAGACAACACTAGCTAAAGAACTGTCATGTGTGATTTCACATTGTATAATAATAATAATAATAATAATAATAATAATAATAATAATAATAATAATAATAATAATAATAATAAATAACCACCACTATATTTCTCTCTCTCAGAGAGATGAAAGGTTCAGAAATGTCAAAAATAAATAAATATATCATCCATATATCATATGTCAAGGATTAACAACAACAATTGCACCATCTATTTCTCTAAGAATAGATATGCTAATTTCCTTCTAATATTAATTCATGGTGGAAAGAACACTGGTTCTTGTCAGTCTAGCTAATTTTTAGCTTTTCCTCCAAATAAATTAATTAGTAAATCCCTGTGAGCATTCTGCATAATTTCTTTGCAACTTGTTACCTCATCTAGGAAACATCTTCAGAACCAAAAGCTGCATGTGTATCATTGTAGATAGGCTGGCTTTCCTGCAAGCTTTCATTATCTGGGTTCTGACTGATAGGGAAATCAATATGGCTTCTCTTATGCAAACTTTCATGCTGAACACATCGACACCCACAGGGAAGCTGACTTCATTAGACAGCAATGTCAGTAGCTGACAGGACTTGGAATGCTAAAATGGAATTCTCTGGAGGCATAATATCTGAACAGAATGATGGTCATCCCAAAAAGCACCAGTCTTGGGTAAAAAAGCTTCCCCACAGATAACATACTAAACTTTTTTTTTTAAAAAAAAAAATGCTAAATCCCTCAACCACCTTGCACATTTAAATAAAGGTAATTTTCATATCTCTGTTTTATCTGGCATTTTTCCTGCAGGTTTGTTTGTTTGTTTGTTTGTTTAAAAAATATTTATCAAAAATATCCCAGAGCAGAAAACTGCATCCCCCCCAAAAAAAGAACTCAGTAAATTTTTTTTAAAGGATTTGCATAACCATAGGAAAAAAAAGACATAAAAGGTGGTTTGAAATTCTATAGATTTCAGAATGGTCTGATAAGTCGTCACCAGTGCTCAAATATTCAGCAATAAAATTCTTGTTTTTTGAGGGTTGTGATATTCTAAAGCATGAAGATAAGCTGCTAAGGAGCAATTCAATCAATTTTAGAAATCAAGCTGTGAATCCTTTTTTTGAAGACCATTTTCCTGTCTAGAATTTTAATGAAAAGGGGAATTTGTCACAAAGGATAATGGACAGAAATCAAAGGTAAAACAATTTATCACCATCCTTTTCCAAAATTCTTTCAAAAGAATTTCAGAAACTATTTTTTTTGATGCAGTCAATGCTTGTTTCCTATGACAAATTCAGCAAATGGAGTGTTGACATTGTCATCGTTCTTCAATACCAGTAAATGTAGAATTCCTATCTGGATTTTACACTTCATGAAACTGAGTACCCAGACATGAACAATTTTCATTCAATTTTTATTCATTTCAATTGGTCTTTAGCAAGGAACAGAATTTTTCTAGCTTATTTGGCTTGCTTGTGAATTCTGTTGTGGGGTTTCAGAATATGCTGTATATTGCTTTTAAATTAATTTAGCAACGTTAAGAGAGTTTCAAGAGTAAAGCTTCTTAGCAAGGGATTGCAAACTTATTGATGAGAAACAGTTTGTCTCCGAGCTCTTGTTTTTGCCAATCCAATGCAATTTATTTGCTTAAGGAAGTCTGACTGGCTAATAATATCCAGAAATGTATTTCTGGTTTGTATCCAGTCATTATCTATATTCAATCATCATCACCTTTACTTTAGCTTGTTAATTATTTCACATATACGAACACATATGGGCACTCTGAAATACTGGAACTAAAGCTGACTAATGCTTATTATGATGGAATTTAATAACCCAAAACATGAAAAATAGAGCAAAAAGCCAAAGAAGTGCATTAGTGCCATAAATATATAAATATTTCACTATCAGAACAGAGCAAGAATTTTATGTAATGCTTACAAAGTGACTTATTGCCTTCTTGGATACTTGGTCTGAATGGCCTTAAACTAAGTATTGCACAAAGTAAGGCAAAGGTTATGCACAGGGTTGACTATGGACTTTCAAAATTATTTTGCTTTATTTGATTTCAAAAGGTCAGTGACATTGTGTTCCACCTCATATTATAATACTGTGTATTGTAGATTTACCTTTCTATCACCAGGTTTGGCTGGTTACAAGATGCCTGCAGGCAAAACTGAGCCATAGTTTTTGCAAAGACCTTTCTGCAAATAGAGAAAAGGGTTCATTGAAAGGTCCTTGACTGAGTTGTGCCATCAAATCTAGATACTTCCTGTGGTGAAGGTGCAAGCTACTTATAAAGAGTCATAGATGCAATTTGAGTCCGAATGACCACCCAAAAATAGATTTAGTAAATGTCATTCAACACTGCAAATATGTTTTTGGACAAAATGACCATCTGAACTGGGTTACAGAAAGGCTCTAATTAAGAATTTTTATTTTGAAAACCCAGGGTTATAAACGTACAAGTACAAGATACACCTGCACACTTTACTCCTATAACTATTTGCAATGTGGAAAATAAATGTCTTTGTGTTGTTTTTATCTGTTTTATTAAAAAAACAAAACAGATGAAACCTTGGACTGCTTTTTTTATTGCTCTTTTTCACCGGAAATGGAAATGTCAAATTCTAATCTCTAGCATATGTTGAGAATATGGCATTTCTATAATTCATGGTAATCTGATAGTGTGCTGTCAAAATTCTTGTTTCCCTGTCCTGGCTTCCTTTCCTCAAACCAGCAGGAAACATGTGCACCATTTTAAAGCAGAGTTTCCTTCTATCTTGTCCACCTTCCCTAGTTACATGACTTAAAGGCAGCAACTTGTTGGCTTCCAAGGATAGAGAAGTTTATCGGTACAAGAACTTCTTCACTAATAATCCTACACAACAGTACTACAAGATACGCAGGGTAGAAAGAGACCCTGTCCTAAAATCATGCAGTGAGTTCCATAGTCAAATAGGGTCTTGGGAGATGAATTCTTTGAACTCCACTCTATTCATGTCTTTCTTTCTTTCTTTCTTTCTTTCTTTCTTTCTTTCTTTCTTTCTTTCTTTCTTTCTTTCTTTCTTTCTTTCTTTCTTTCTTTCTTTCTTTCTTTCTTTCTTTCTTTTTTATGCCCCCATCTCACCCTGAAAAGTGACTCTGACTTACAATGAAAATCATAAATATAGAAAATATTTAAAACTTTAAATACATTAAATGCATAGGCAAGAGGAAACAAGGCCAGATCAATATGTGGGCAGCCTCTTCCATGTTAATCCAGCTATCATCTCCAATGGCCAAAGTCCCCATCAAGACCTCAGATTAACTGATAGAGCCAGGTTTTAATGCCTTTCTGGAAGCATCCAAGTGAAACAGAAGAAGAAAAGGTATGTGAAAGTTCTAAAGCAGCATGGTAAGGATGATGTCACAAAGTCCTCAAAAATGTCATCCAAAAATTCCTGTCCTTGGGTTTGGATGAGCAGAAAGTTTAGAAGAGCCATATGCCAATGCATTTTAATATTTTTGAAGAAAGTAATGGGCCTTCATTCAATAGTCTTCATATCAAAGTATTTCAGAAGAAATGATTTTAAAGAAATATTTTGAGCATTTTCTGTCTATAAATGTTTGAACATTCTCACCTAACCTGGAAGTAATCTCATAAATATTTTTTTTCTTTTTCTTGTAAGAGTGGTCTGCTAGTTCTTCTGTTATGGAAAAGATACCAATTTTGCAAAATAGCAGGTTGCAATGCAGGGGAAAAATCACTCTATAGAGATAAGTCCATTAGGAAATATATCTGATATTTGTATCTCTTTGATTTTAAAAAATATGTCATTCTTGGCCACAAATCATGGTATCTCTATTTCTTCCAATTGGGGACAGAAAAAGTAGGAGTGAAGGAGTAAATGTATAAAAAGAAGAAAGAATAAATATCACAAAAATATGGGAGGGGGATAAAAAACAAATAATGAAAATGAAAATAAAGGAATATTATCCATGGATGAGGCTTTCATATTTTGAAAAGGCCAGATATCCTCCAAGATGTTGTTGATCAAGAAAAAGATAGATGTAAGGAGATCATCACAAGTTTTGTGACCATTCATACTTAGTTGACATACTGTACTAAGGCTTCTTTAGCCACTGTTTATAATGTACATATGAATAAACCATGTTGGAAGCTCTCACTTTTCATACCAAATCATAAACCAGGGTTCACTGAACACATCAAACCACTAAAAGCAAATTGAATGGTTCAATGTGCTGTGAAAACAAATCTCATGATATCCCAATGGTGCTTTTTCAAGAGGCAACTGGATTTTCTGGTTTTTCTTTGAAGACATTTCACTTCTCTTTCAAGAAGCTTCTTAGGCTTTTAGGTTAGAAACAATTTATTTTATCTCCTACTTCAAATTAGGGCTAGACTTGTTTTCAACAGCAATGGATGTTTCTCACAACTGAAGAATTGGCATCTGTGGGCACTTAATGGCCAGATGGTCCCTGATGTTTTAGATCCATCCTTCAATTACATTTTTTCCTCTTTGTGAACAGGAATTCTAGTTCTTCTCCTAATTATAATTCATTAGAATGCCAATGGAAAAAAAAATACAGCAGAGATGAATACCAAATGAATTTACCTTGTCATGTATTCAGCCTTCAGGGATTTCTCTAACCTTCCTCAAAAGAAATGTTGAAAGCCAGAATAATATCTTAAAGGGCTTTGATTTCCTTGGGCAAAATAACAGATCAAAGCCATGTGTTATTTTTTTCTTCAGTCAGTCTTTCGTTCTATGAAGGTTCAAAAGGCATAAAATAAACTGCTTTAAAATATCAATAATAATTCCAATAGCATGAAAAGGCAGCATCTTTTAACACATTTAATTGATTCATGTTAATCAAAGTTAATTCTTGCTGACACTAGTGGGAGTGTTTCCTATTCCTGGGTAATAGTGTGTGCCCATGTATGTACAAAATAAAGCAATAAGGAAGAAACATAAAAAAAAGAAACAGCAGTTATTTAAAGAAAATGTCTTTCTATTGTACATCTTTTAGTAATAAAACCAGTGCATAATTTTTGCCCCTTGAGGAGAAAAAAGATTTTCACCCAGTTCACAATGCTATGGAAACTCCCTCAATTTAGACATCACAAAACTTCATATGAATCAATACACACATGCAGATTGAACTCTGCACTTTTTAAAGAATGTTATTTGCAATTTGTCCCTGAGAAAAAAAGGTTATATGTACAAACATTTTACATTTATATATATTGGGGAAAACAGTGCTTAAAAATGCAATTGCATTTATCAACCAGCTTCAAAGTCCAAATGAAAATGCTGGAATTTGACCTATAAATGAGACCAGGGCTATATAGGAATAAGGGACCATTTTTTCCAGGTGAGATTTGTAGTCTATTTATACAAGTAAGGAGGGATGCATAGGATACTGCCCCTATGAAAGATCAAAGAGACATGGATTCAAAGGCAATCTTTCTCTGCGGCCGCTGCCTTGCAATAGAAAACTTTATTGTTGGATAAGGCATCTTTCTTATTTGTTTTTTACACAGCTGTAAAAAAAGGTTTAATTGTAGCCAGAATTTTATGATGTTAGGTTTGCTGTTAGGAATAAAGGACACTTTTGCTGCTGGTTTGATTGAGTGATGGATCTAATTTAAGTATATTTGCTTTTAGCAATATTGTAAATTGCCTAGAGTCTTGGGAGTGGAGCAATATATAAACCCATGTATATAAATAAATAAGGGGAAATTGCTTGCAATTGTATGTTATATGTATATGTATATGTATATGTATATGTATATATGTATGGTATTCAGCTTTGTTTGGGTATTTTCCCACGTCATTGTAGTTGTGCTTTTAAAGTTGTAGCAACGTTTCGGCAGAATCTCATCTGCCATCATCAGGCTTCTGTATTGTGTTCGTCTGCCGAAACGTTGCTGCAACTTTAAAAGCACAACTACAATGACGTGGGAAAATACCCGAACAAAGCTGAATACCATACATGTAAGTACCCGCGGAAACTTAAGAAAACATACACACAGACACACACACACACACACATTAATTTTAAGATATATGTATTAAAATGCATTGACTAGGAACACAGTATAGATGCAAAGAACAGAACAAATATTTGGGGTTTTTTAAGATAAAAAAGATCTCAAATTGATGCAGAAATTGGACTGTATTTGCAAGACTAAAAATCTCTTATATTTGTTTCATTTCGGATTCCTAAAATACAAACAGAAAATAAGCAACTCTAAGGGACTTGGGATACTATACTGTCCTGAGTCAGACTCTGGTTTACAAATCCAGCATTGCCAGCTGTGAATTTCAAATTCTAAAGTTGGAATTCATTCAGCTTTATTTAAAAATGTCACAAGACTGAGAGCTGTTCCTGTTAATGCGCTTTCCTCCAGTCCTTGATATTCCAGAATATTTTCCTCTGCCTCATTGTTTCAGTTACAAGGATGCTTTTACATTTTTAATGGAGGACAGGTTAAGTGGTGGATTCCCTAGCTTAATTTGCTTTCCCACCAAATGTCATGAGCTGGTGGGAAAAGCTTCCCATCCATCTGTCTTCTTGTGGACTTGGGCTGAGAGAAGGTGACTTCTGAGCATGTCTGGCCATCAGCCAAACCTTGTTCTCATTCTGTGAAAGTGTTTTGTGCAGCTGTATTTTTTGTCTGTCCTTCAGGATGCTTTGGGATTCAGTTTGGCACTCTTCATGTGTAATGCTATTGTGTGTGAGAGGTAGGAAGAGACAGATTCATCTCTTCTCTTCTTGCCTCCAGGATATATCTGTGGATGTCCCATTTGCTTAAATTTCCCCCCTCCATTTTTAATTTTGGAAAAAGTTCTCATTGCTGTCTGCAACTGAAGAAAAAGAGGAGGAAGATAATAGAGAATGGCTAATGCCACAAGGCAATCCCAAGATAACAGAAAGGAGAACAAGCAAGTCATTTAGGGAGTAAGGTTGCCTGAGTACCATCTTTTTTCCTTTCCAATCCTAAATAGTTCTGCTCAATTTATGTGATTAAATTTCTCTGCTTTGTGAATACACATGCATACACATACATATACAAAGACTGGCATAAACAACCACTAGTTCTGGGTTTTTGTTTTTTTTTTTGGTTTTTTTTGTAAAGACAAATCTATATGAGACAGGAAGATCAACCCAGAATCAATAATGTTCTGTGTTTGCTCTATTGTATCACTAAACTACAGCTCCCTTTAACTCCATTTACTCCATCTACAGCTCCATTAGCCTCCATTTTACCACATTACACCATTTGTCCATCTAATCCACCCATCTTTAGATTTTGTAGATATGTCAAGTTTTAGCCGTATTTTACAATCAATTTATCTGGAATGGGGTCCCTCTATAAAGCATAAACTCTATTGTTAATGTCTCTTGAACTTTCTGCATATGTTTCCTATGGGCAGAATGACATCTGCACACTCAAACTTTCTGTAGGGTATGCATTATGGCACTAGTAGTTCTAAGCCAATGACAGTAAACAGTTCAAACAATTTGTAGAATTTTAGCTGGCACATTGATAAAGTCACTGAAACCAAGTCAGGGAATGGAAAATGCCTCAGGATATAGACCATCACACAGACTGCTTAAATCCCAGTTAACTCACTAGGATGTAACAACTTAAGCATACATTAGATTTAAGCCTAGCAATACCCTTGATCTTTTTGAACTTCACATAGAATCAGATATATAGTGCCAGCAACAAGCTGTACATGATGGCTTTGTGATATTCAGTCCATTTAGATGAGCTATTCATAGAAATCAAGATAATTTAATGCATATTTTCAAATGATGCACAGTTGTTTGCTCTGTGTTTTCTTCTCACATCATTAACTGAGAGAATGAGAACATCAAATGCTGTTCTCCTCTAGTCCTTTTGAGTTTATGATACATTTCCAAATAGAAATCTACTTTTGATTGAATGGCACATCTAAATACACCAGGAGCAATTATTCCATTCGTACTCTAATTGGTTTCTAAATCTGATGTCTTTTGAAGAATACAATTTGATTGAGATAAACATATACTGCAAACTTTCTCAACCAAGGGCCCTCCTGGTCAGATTCCAACTGCATTTTCACTGCGGATTATGCAGTTTCTACAGATCTGGTGAGCATCAAATTGAGCAAGAAAAACAAGGCTTACTTTGAAATATTAAAGATTTATAGTTTTTACTCTTGGACACTCAGTTTTATTGTTATTATACACAGCAATGTGAAATCACAGCTGTCATTGTTTAGCTGGTGTTGGCTTTAATACGCATTGGGTTCTTCCTCAAAACTAAGAAGTTGTAATGTATTGGCATAATATATGTGTCGATCAAACCAGTATGGCCTTTTGTGATTGACCAATGGACATTATGTCAATGTACTTTTACTAAGTGCTGTATAAGATTTTTTGGGTATGGCATATAGTGTGCCAGTTACCACTGGGACCACCACAGCCAGTTTATGCCATAATCTTACAATTTTGATTTTCAAATACTGATATTTTGTGATCTTCTCCAGTTCTTTATCTTCATTTTATCTTTCACTTTGCCTCTGTTACTATTATTTTTATTTTATGGCCACCCTCAGCCTAAGAAACTAAAATCTGGGAAGTTTCCTCCCCCCCTTCCTTGAGTATATATAAGATGTGGATATACCATATCCATATTGAGAAATTAACAGAAAAACCTACTGTTCCAAATGTTCATAAGCAGCTCAAAATTCTAAGAAAATAATATAAGGTCAAATTTCTGTGCACAGGTATAAAATACAGAATACACATATTGGAATAGTGGAGAAGAAGAGATGAATAGACAGGGCAACCTCCATTATTATACATAATGAAGCAGTGATTTCAAGCAATAGGTCCTGGAAAGCAAAAACAAGATATTAAAAGAAATACTATATGTCTGGTACAGAGGAGAATATTGCACCACTGGACCACTCCAATCACATGGTAGAAGAACATGCCAACTTGTTACTTGATCAGACAACAAAGTGTTTCAAATGGGCTAGATGGATATTGGATATTCTTTCCTAGTCAATGTGCTACTTCCGTCTCTTTTGTAGATGTTACACAGCAACAATGCATCACATGATAATAACACTATGATGATAAACAAGTCTCTTGATATGACACTGTTGGAAGAGGCTTCCAAATAGTCAGAAGAGGGTTCTGCTGTTTGCAAAGCTTCTTCATAGTGATGCTTTGCTCAAAGCATCATTGAAGCAAGAATTCTCATACAGATTTGCACAGCTGTAATGTTCACTATAACATCAAACCCACTGACTTTAATCTAACCAACTCCCAGGTGTATAAGTATGAGATGAATTTCAAATGATCAAAACTCACTAGGTTACCATTTTTCCCATTTCTCTTCTAATTCCATTTCACAATTCTACCCATGGCTGGGTAGTAGATGGAGCCTAGACATGTCTACATTCATTCTGTCTCCAAAAATGCATGCAACAGCAACATCTACAGCTCCATATTTAAGATAGATGGTCCAGAACTATTTTTATCTTCAGAAATAACCTGATTTATATTTATTGCTACATGGACTCTTGAGATCTAAAGTCTCACAGTGGAAATATTGTCCCCTGCAACATGTGTGCATATGAGAAAAAAATCAGTTAGGAAGCAGAAAAAAAATTATATTGATTTCTATGTACCCATGGGTTGGAATTTGAGGGTTGGATCATACCCAGATACCACAAGATTCTTTTATATCTTTTGTAGGGGTCATTTTTCATCCCAATTTACTGCTAAGGGCTTACTTTGGCAATATCAAAAAGAATCACTTCCACAAACAAGGTGCTCTCACAGAAAAGGAAGCATCTAATCTATTTGTTTATACCATCATAAAAATAATTCTAAGTGACATAACAGGGAAGAGAAGGAAATAACTATTTATATTTTATATTGAGGAGGTAAATAGCAGAAGAAACAATCCAGAAAAGGTAACAACACTCCTACACATCCTGCTGTCTTTTGTATGTGGAATATTATAATGAAAGAGCAAATATTATAGCCTCTTCTTCTCTGTAAAATAATATGTGGGATGTAGCAACCAAATAATGATGAAGAACTGATTAGCTCTCAGGTTTTGCAAAATACCCTAGTGCAAGAGAAGAAAGCTAAAGGAAGTAAATTGAATAGCAGGTGGCAAGTACAAATTTAAATCACACACATTTCATTTGGAAGTTTAAGTCTGAATTGCAACTTTAATACCACAGAGTCTGAGGAAGAAGCAAGGATTCTGGGCCCTAAAATTTACACAGTCAGAATTGGTTATTGCATTATTGTCCATCAATGGGATATAACTAGCAAATGTGTAGGTTGTAAAGAAATTAAGCCAGTTATTTTACAATTATGAGAAAGACAATAGTAAATTCACATCTTGGTCCGAACATTACCCTCAAGAACATTTATTTCTGCAGTATGGGCTATGCTGATGTTATAGGAAAAAGGAAAGAGGAAACTAAAAGAAGAAAAAGAAAATCATATTAACCACATGTTACTAGCCCATAGTGCACTTAGTCAACTATTATTGATAGCAGCATTCCTGAACATGGTGCCTCTTGAATACATGGAATCAGAATTCTTAGTCTGCACAATCATGGGCCCCAAATACTGGGAAGATATCATACTGGGGAAAGCTCTTCTGTACTAACCTTCAATTTTTCAAGCTGAATTATTTCCTAGGTGTGTCTGCAAATGTTGTGAAAAGAATTTGAAAAGTGAAAGATAGTTTTTTTAATGATCTAATGCTAATTTTCATAACCTAGACTATTATCCATTGTTCAGGGATTCCCTTAGCCTTTAGAATATACTTCTCACCCATGGGTCATATGTTCCTTTGATAATTTTATAAACTCCTAAAGACAAAATGGTTATATGATGGCATTCCCAGGAAGAGATGGTGCTTTACTTCTGGGAAGGTAAAAAAAAAAAAAGCAATAAGGGAAATTGAGTCATTAAATCTTAATAGAAGTTCAATCTACTTTAGTGTTAACTGTGTCTGATCCTTGGTGACTTTCTAGGCAAGTACTCTCCATGCTACCCTTTCAAGCACAGCTTCTTTCAGTTATTGAATGTTCATCTTTGCATCAGTTTGATGGTATCATGCCAGTGAATTCTTTGCTTTACCCCTTCTTCTTGATCCACTAATCATTTTTAGCATCATTGACTTCTCCAACAAATTTACATGCATGACATGGCCAAAGTAAATCAGACATAATCTTGTGATTTTGTTGTCTTCTAGTGATGTTTCTGGTTTTATATTAATTCAGCACCTCTCTGTTGGTTGTTCTGGCTGTCCATGGTATATGCAATAATTTAGACCAGCGTCACAATTCAAAGGCATCAAAATTCTTTTTTGATCAGCCATTCTTAGTGTCCAACTCTCACACCCATATATCATACAATGGATGGAAACTAATTAAGGAGTGAAGCAACCTGGAATTTCCTAACAGTGAACACAATTAACTAGTGGAACAGTTTGCCTTCAAAAGGTGTAGGTGCTTCATCACTGGAGGTTTTTTTTTTTTTTTTAAAGTCTGCACAGCCACCTGCCTGAAATAGTATAGGGTGTCCTGCTTGAGTAGAGGACTAGACTAGAAGACCTCCAATATCCCTCCCAGCTCTATTCTGATTCTAATCCCATAACTCTAATGCACAATTATTTGAGTTGTTCATCCAGAATCAGGTCCTGAAGAGATATATTCTTGTTATTAACTAGTGTGGCATGACTGTTCTGCCTTTAACACAATTCTCTTCCATTTGGTTAACAAATTGAAAACATACCAATTCAATAACTTGGCAGTTCCTATTAAGCATGTATAAATTCTATAAGAGTAAAGTACATAATTTTCTGGTGCCTTTTTGTTGCATTTTGTTTTTTTCTGTGCCTTATATTACTGCTATTATTTTTAAAAAAATGTTTGCAGGTTCCTGACCTTTGGTTGTAATAACAGAGACATCATCACTACAATTTTTGTTCATTTTCCTTACTTTTAGCTAGAAGAATGAAAGCTTTATTTATGTCCCTTATAAGCAGAGTTTTAATTTTGCAATGGCTATATCTCAAAGGATTTTGTTACTTCGTTACAAAGGCTGTGGAATTTGCTCCCTTATTTGATTTTTTTTTTTAAGAAGAGTCAACTTATTTGCCTACTTGTTTGCCTCAATAACACATCTTGGAGACAAGGGCAGCACAAAGACATCTACAGGTCTTCAGTTCTGGCTAAAATTATCTTTCAGCTTGACATGCTCAAGATCATGGCGCTAATGACATTTATCCTTGTCACTTTTACAGACAGGCAATTATCTGTGCAGAAAGCAAAGCAGGAGATCAAGACAAGGTCTATTTGGTCATAACTTTGTCTTTTGAAGTGCATGTTCTTAGTTTCACTTGGCTGCCCAATAGTCATTTCCAGTTACATGTTCAAAAGCACCAGTGCTATAGACTGATTATCCAAAGGAATCTCTGCCTTGAAGCAGATTCTAAATGATAATCCATATCATTATAGTCAAAATTCCAAAAAGGCATGCTATTTAGAAATCAGTTCTTTCCTAAATTTATCTTTCTCTCCTGCATCCCTATGATAGTTCCTAAAGCAGGCAACTTCATGTTGCTCCATCAGAGAGACAATACTATATACAACTATCGTACAAATTTAAATCAATCTGCAGAATCATCTTCCCTCATTAGTAGAACCCCACATCTCAAAGCATCATAAACGTGTTTTTAAAAGTATGACATATTCTTAACTTATTATGTTTTCCCTACACAGAACTGCTTGAGTCAAGAAAATAATTGTGTTTTGTTTAAAATTTTAGGAAAATAACTCCACAATCTTGCTCTCTCCATATTTTTCCATAGGTTTTTTTTAAAAATCTGGCTAATACTGAATCTTTTTTTTTCCAATCAGAGAACGAGATCTCCACAGACTTATAATAAGCAGCCCATATTGTCTGTAGCTAATTGTGTTACTACAATTAGTTCCAAAATGTGTTACTTTTTCAAAGTTCCAGTTTCACTTTGGATAGTCATCTTGATGTGCACTTTGCAATCTTCCTGACCCCACCTTAGTTCTTCACTTTCTGCAACCTTATTTTCCCATGAAGGCCTACAACTGAGAGATAAATTAATGCAACTAACCTGCTGATGCATAGGATTATATCTCTTCAGGAAATTGTGTTTCTTCTTCTTAACTGTTTAAAGATCACATCCAGGAAACTCCAGCTGCTCTTTTCTTACCACTTATTTGCAAGAATCTTTTTGAAAAACAAATTTGAATTGTCTTCAGTGACAACCACCACACACACACACACACACAATATGCTTAAGAAAGAGCTTTAAATATGCAAATAATTCATTTCTTGCTTATTGTATTATGCTTATCTATAATTAAATATGTAATGTTTATTGTGTGCCACCCAGAGTCACTTGTATGGCTGGTTATACAATGTGATAAACAAGCAAACAAATAGAATCTGTACCACATGTAATAATTCTTTAATAGAAATGCATTTTTAATATTGTAATGAAACAATATTAATTATTATTTCCTGGGTATAGCATACTGTTTTATGGAGATTGAGTGAAAAGTAGTGCCTCTACTACCATATCTCTACAGCTTTAGTTTAAGTAGGGATATTTTAATAAATAAAACAGGAAAATTTCTTCCCTTTGTTTCCTTCATCTACTTAATTGATGTTTCAAAACAGTGACACAATTCTAAAGAAGATCTGTATGAATAACACCATTTGATCTAAAAAAAACACAATAGCAGTGAGTATTCCTGCTGAAGTCCAGATTTTGTTTTATTTATTTATTTTTTAAATGGAGCTGTTTAGTGATATTCTATGGACTATTATTTTGTTTCTGCATCATAATGATGAGCCATGTTTCCACAGCTGTCCTGATACTATAAAGAAATTTCCTCATTTCCTTTTAAAAATTCTCAAAGAGTGAGAACAATTGCAGGCAACTTTGAACTCTTGGAGCTTCCATTTGTTATATCAGCATGTGTTATATTAGCATATATCAGCTATTTTGTACATACTTTCCGATATGGAACATTGATAATGTGACTCACATATTTCTGTGAAACCTTGAAGCAACTTCCCTCTCTTTGAGTGATCTGCCAATTGACATAATCAGTTCATCAACCTTTCAGCTTGAAAATTGTTGATCACTATCGCAGGTTGTCTACTTTATTCTTGATTACATAAAATAGCTCTGTCAGATTCAAAAGCTTTCTTTTTTTTGTT
This sequence comes from Notechis scutatus, assembly GCF_049901735.1. Taxonomy (NCBI): domain Eukaryota; kingdom Metazoa; phylum Chordata; class Lepidosauria; order Squamata; family Elapidae; genus Notechis; species Notechis scutatus. The sequence goes on along the minus strand of NC_142011.1, from coordinate 134,104,624 downwards.
CAGTACTAGACAATGCTCTCATCATTATAAACATTCATGAATGTGGTGGTGAATTTCATTTGGAGGGACTCCTTCAGCAATCACAAATTCAATTATGGTGCATTGCTTAAAGCATACTGACAGACTTGCATTTTACAAACAATAGCAACATATGTTTTCATAACAAGTTCCACCAAATGACGTGAAACAACAGATGTCAAAGAACAAATCAGAGTTTCATCAGAATGATACTCTGTTGATGATATTAAACATTGGAAACATTACTTTTCATTCAACCCTTGTACATGTATCTGCTCAGATGTAACCCCTTCTCAGGGCTTATTCTTAACAGTGATAACAGTAAATATAGAATATACAAATATAAACTCTTCTAGACTAAAAATCCCTCAGTATATTGTTTAACATGCATTACGATTAACTTTAATCATTAAACAGAAAAGGAAAAGGAAATAATTCCTATCATGATTTTTTTCAAGTTTGTTGTGAGCTTGAAATATATTCATCTATCCATCCATCCAGCCAGCCAGCCAGCCAGCCAGCCAGCCAGCCAGCCAGCCAGCTAGCTAGCTATTGTCTTAAATGTAAAAGAAAACAATACAAATTTATCATAACAATACAAATTTATAATAATTATAAATTAAACAAAGGAGAGTTTTCTCCACCTTATATACAATTATTTATATAAGGTGGTTTTCTCCACCTTATATAAAATTCTCCATCAGTCAGTCCCTATTATCGAGGTTGTAAAAAAAAAAGTATAGTAGTAGCATGTTTTTAGTGGCACTAAACTGTATATCACTTGCAATTATAAATGTACAGAAAAATTAATATAAATATACAGAAAAATTTATTACAATATAGTAATGTACTGAAATTTTCTTTAAATGAGAAATGTAATAGACATTAATTTTGATAATGAATCAGCCCAGGAAAGGACTTTTGTCTATTAATTTATCTGTCTTTATTAGTCAATCTGACTAATTGTTAAAATGTATGAGAAACATTTCATCTTGTTTCAGGATTCTGCTATGTTAATATTAGCATTAAGAGGTTAGGAACAACCCAGCAAGAGCTCCAGCTTTGTTGCTCTTGATTTTTTTGAACATCAAATTATTGAAAAATTGGGGCTAGACATTGTAGTACAAAACTACATTATTTAAGGCATTGTAATTTGTTTTTTACTATGTACAATTAGGAGATTCTGATCCATAAGAATTGTGATGGGCATACAACAGGAAAAAAGGATTGAGGGTTAAATTTCATCGACAGAAATATTTAATGTTCTTCTCCATCAGGAAGAAGATATCTTTTTATAGAATCTGTAGCTCTGTGCAGAGTTTTTGTGATATTTTGCTTTCATTTATTTGTTTTTGGTAATAATATCAGGTAAAACAATAGAAGCAAGTACACATTGAGTCATACTTGCTTGATCCATTCTCTAAAATAACTTCTTAAGGGTATTCTTTAGTTGTTGCACTGAGAAATCTATAACTTGTTTCATAGCTGTTAAAGTTGTTTTCAGTTCTGTTGCAACAAGGTTCAATTCATCTGGGGAAGCAAATTTCATTCCACAAATAGATATAAGTTGATCACCCTAAAAGTGCCAACATGTTCTGCTGTCTGGAGCATTTATAAATGGTAAAACCAATCCCTAAATAAAATAAAAGTAGCATGGTCCAGTGGTAATAGATTCAATCTATGGCATGGATTCTACTTTCCTAGATTAAGTTCCATCGCATTTGCTAAGATATACAACTATATTTTCTGCTTGTTATTTTATCTAAATCAATCAATCTAAAATAATATCAACACGATCCAATACTAAAATCTTGAAGAGTTCATTAATCTCAATAGAGTTAAGTTTTGAGCATTTCTTTTAATTGAACAATTTTTGGGGTTATATATTCGGTTGTGTTTTTTTTTTCAAGCTATAGATGCCTTGATTTAAACAGATATGTGAACACTTCCATGGTTTCATAGATTATTAAACCAAGAAAACATTGCCTAAGAGAATTGTAACCAGTTCATAGTTGGGTACAAATAGTCTTCATTGTATTAAAAAAATAAATTTAAGGATTTTCTGAATTTTGTCAAAGTAAATAAAATGAGGAGAAAGAACAGGGGGTGGGGGGATGACTCAATATCATCTGAAGAAAATTCTGCAAAATAGTCTTACTCTAGGATCATGAAAATATGCAGAAATGTTCTCAAAAATATATTCTGGGAAACTTTGATTAGCTCTAAAAATCATGATTACCCTATACAATCATTACTAGCCTTGAAAGTGTTCTCAAGTATCAGTCTAGAATTCCCTTTTCAATTCTGAAAGACTGTTGATTAATCTGATGCAAATGAAAAAAGGTGAAGGATATTTCAGTAGTTAAAGGAATCATAAAAAGTTATGTATTTGTTCCTTGAAAAACTGAAACCAAAGATCTTATCAGTCAAACAGCAATGATGTTTCAAATTAAATTGGAACATATCTTGTAAAATAAGCTGGAAAAAATATAAAAAAGATTGTAATAATGGTTTTGATTTCAAAACTACCAAATTCATTATGTTGACTGAGTTTAAGAAAATAAATATCAAATGATTTGATATATTTTGGTATAGTAATGATATGATCATATTTCTGGAGGGGGAAGATGGGAGTTTTCAGCAGGCTGCACTGAAAGCCTGTTGGGTGATTGTCAAAAGGACTATAAAAAGAGATGGTGTGGGATGTATAGAGTTTACAGGTATCTTTATCTAAAACAGGTAGCTATGTGATACAGCAACCGTGCAGAACTTATGTTTGAATCTGGCAAAGCCTGGAAGGATGACAACTAGAGGTGGTATTCAGCAGGCTCTGACCAGTTCTAGCAGAAATTTCGAGTTCAGAAAACCGGCAAAATACCACCTCTGACTGGCCCTGCCCCCATCTATTCTCTGCCTCCCAAGTCCCAGCTGATAGACTGGGTCTTCTTTTGTTGCCCTGCACAGGAGAATGGAGCTGAAAAGCAGGGTAGTGGGGTGGGGAGGGAATGGAGATTTTGTAGTATCCTTCCCCTGGAGTGGAGTGAGAATGGAGATTTCACAGTATCCTTCCCTGTCACACCCACCAAGCCACGCCCATTAATTGGATCTGTAAAAGGAAAGTAGCTTTTCATTTTATAGTTTATTTACTCTATGCATAATTTTGTAAAGCTCGATCACATCCTTTCTCCTTTGCCTCCTTTCTAGATTAAAAAAAATCACAACCTGTCTTCAAGAGAAGCTGCTACATTTCCTTGTCAACTAAATTGCCCTCAGTATTGGGTCAGAATAAACCTTATTGTATCACTTCATATTGAAAAAATATTATCTTTCTTATTAATGCTATTCTCTTTTCTGTCCATATCATATTTAAATCATTTAAAAAAGCTCCCAATAAAGTTCTGCCATTTTGATTTCTTTCTAACATGGAAGTACTACTTACATTACAATGATTGTACAAGATTCCCAGGTTGTCATTAGTGGTGGGAATCAATTTTTTTACTACTGCTTCTGTGGGTGTGGCTTGGGCATGGTGTGGTTTGGTGGGCTTGGCTTGGTGGGCATGGCAGGGGAAGGATACTGTAAAATCTTCATTCCCACCCCACTCCACAGGAAGAATACTGCAAAATCTCCATTCCATCCAAACTCCTGGGGGAAGGTTACTACAAAATCCCCATTCCCTCCCCAACTCCACTAACCTGCTTTCCTGCTCCATTCTCCTGTGCAGGGCAACAAAAGAAGACCCAACTGATCAGCTGGGACTTGGGAGGCAGAGAATAGATGGGGGCAGGGCCAGTCAGAGGTGGTATTTGCCAGTTCTCCGAACTAGTCAAAATTTCCACTGCCGGTTCTCCAGAACTGGTCAGAACCTGCTGAATACCACCTCTGGTTTGAACCAATTCATGGAAGTCATAGGGATCATGGAAAAGGAAGAACAGAAAAACTCAATGAGCCAAATTTTGCTTTCTTAGCAAGCCTACTTTACTTTTAAGTTTCTTAAACTATCTCATACTTGGAAACAATGGTAGAGAGAAAATAAAGAGAAATTTGTGAGGTCAGGGACAAAGATTTCTGGTCACAAAACAAGAGCAGTGGCATGAATTTTAAAAGCCATGGCTTGTAACTCCACACAGCACACAGCAGGGAAATTCATGGATAGAGAATCCTAAATAAAAGCAGCTTCAAAGGTTATAGTTGTGATCCAGTTAACAGCTAGATGAGAGGAAACATGCCATTCACCTTGTCTTTTGAAAACATCAGACTTAAAAATATTGCTCAGTATGATAAGGTTACTAGCACTGTGCTCACATTATAGAGTGAGACTCCTCACAATGCTTCTTTAAATGAATTTAAACACACATACTTCTACGATTGTTGCCACTTCTTTTCTAATTAAAATCCATTATGAAGGAATATTAATGCTGACCATATTTACATTCATTAGGTTAATGATGTGCATGTCTTCAGGGGGGCATAATGATCATAATGGGGCAAAAATAGTACATGCCACTTCCTAACCTGCAGTGAAAATAGTAAGTCGATCACAATAACCACAAGTTTTCTTCCTAAATATCTTTATAGCTTCTGGGAATAATTAGGGGAGTACACAAACCCTTTATAGAGGACCACATAAACTGAGGACATTCTTCAAATTAAGTAAAAAAAATAAGGAATATAGGAATTCAGAGAGAAAGTATCTCAGAGAAAAAGTGGTCTGAGGGAGCTCAGTGGAATCAGATTATGTCTGTTTCCTCCATGCCAAGAAGGTATTAAAATTAAGCGCGGAAGGATTTAATGGTTGAAATGTGTTTTGACTTTTTCTTTCTTATTATCCATCTACCTACCTAGTACCTACCCATCTAACTTTCTACAGGTAGTCTTTGTTTAAGGTATATTTGTTCAGCAATGGTTCAAGTTATGATAGTACTATATGAGGGATACTTACGATGGCTCCTCATACTTGTGATCATCACAGTGTTCCTATGGTCACATGATGGTGATTTGGCCACTTAGCAACTGGCTCACAATTACAATGTTGCAGTATCCCGTGGTTCACTGCTGGCATCTGACAAGCAAGATCAACAGGGAAGCTGACAGGAAATTGAAAATGGTGATCATGTGATCATAGGATGCTGCAAGTACACAGGATTCATCTAACAACTCAGACTTCCAGAATTGCCATTGAAAATTAGCATGATCACATAACATCATGCGTTATCACCATAGTGCTTAGCTAAGAAGTTGATCGTGGACTTATTTTTGAGCCCAATCTTCCATTTGGTGGTGCACTATTTGGCTTTCTTTTTTGTTTTTGGCTTTTGTTTTGTTTTTGTCATTTTGCATCCCAGGTATTCAGTAATAACCACAGTTATGCTGTACATTTGTTGATTTGTTTCTTGCAGTGAGCCGGTGCTTATATTTGATATTACAGTACTGGCATATTTTAATACTTGTGCCAGCTGTTTCTTTGAAATAAGCTTCAATACAGGCAACCTTATTCTGTTACTTTTGTTCTGTTCTGAATGTGTAATTCCTCTTCATGTTTATTTAGAAAGTTGTTTTTTTTCTGGGAAGAAGAGAGGCTGGCTGGTTTAGGAATAAAAACAATTCAATAGCTACACTGGCTTCTTCTACTACCAGTTGCCTCTTGGTTTGCCTCTATATTCTGAGCTACTTCTGGCACGGTTTTTATTTGTTAGCCCTGCATAGATCATTGCAGTTCTTCCAATTCTATTTCTTTAAATTATTCAGCAATAATCAACATTATTTCCTACATGTGTTCATTCCATCATTCTTTATGGGACTGGTACTAAATACAGGGAATGTAACCAGTTTGAATATATGCATGCTTCATACCCAATGAAATCATGTTAGTGATTTCAACCCAAATTATGACAGTAATGGAAAAACCACATCCATGAGAATGTATCTATCTATCTATCTATCTATCTATCTATCTATCTATCTATCTATCTATCTATCTATCTATCTATCTATCTAAAGTAGAAAGGAAATTGAAAGTGACCCTTTTAAAAATTTTCTTTTGGGTGTAACATATATGACTTTCCCAAAAGTGTTAAGTGAGGGTGTAAGCCCTCACTTTTTCAAACTTATTTTCTACAGTAAGGATAAGTATCTGTAAGCATTTCCAGTTGATTTACTGGACTATTTTTCATACCTGTCAGCTTCATGTGAGTAAAGCTATCAGCCCTCCTGATACTTAACCCTTTATTTGGAAATTCATTTTTTTTGCCTTTACAAATTTATATTTTGGTCATCCCTTTGATAGCCTTGAAAGGTATCTGATCTATATTAAAATGGTTTTTTCTACTCTGGTAGATGCCTTAAGATTTTACGTTGCAACTGTAAATAAATAAGTCTTATGTTATATTCTCTCTACCCCCAGGCATTTCCAAGTAGGCTCTCATTGGCCTGTTCAAAATATTTATCTTCCTTCATGATTTAACACTGTTATTTGGGTGTTTGTGTTTAGTGTCACTGGAAACAGCCAGTAAACAATTCCCAGTGTGCTTGATATATCTAAAGACATCTACAAATGCTGCCTACTCATCATACATTATCTATTCAGATATATCAATTATATATTAGTTTCCTGATCATTATAATTAAATATCTTACAACTACCGTATTTGCCGGCATATAAGACGACTTTTTTGCCCTGAAAAACATGCCTCCAAGTGGGGGGGGTCGTCTTATACGCCGGTAAATACGTTGTCACTCGGTGCAAGAGCGACGGGGGCGGGGCTCCGCAACTTGCGAAGCCCCTTCAAGCCCAGCCGGAGTCTCTCTTCCTCCTCCTCCCCCCCCCCCCCCCCACCCTCCGCCCGGCTCGGGGCGCTTGCGGAGGCCAATCTGGAAGTGGGGTGGGGGTGGAGCGGGAGGGTCTCTGGCGGGGCCGCTTCGCCCAGCCAGCCCCGAGCCACGTAATGGCCCAGGGAGTGGGAGGGAGAAGGTGGTGGGGGTGGACTGTGGCGCCCCTCCTTCTGGGCAGCGGGGCGGGGGGCGGCAATTTGCTCCTCCCGCTTCTCCCTCCCTCTTTGAAAGACTGGGAGGGCTGTGCTTGGGGCGGGGGGGGGTGTCCTCGGGAAGTTCCTGATGGGACCCTGCTGGGCAGGGCCACCCGGCTCCTGAGCTGCTTTCCAGGGTCCCCTTGGGAAGAAAAGGGTCCGGTGGGCGGTGGAAGAAGGCGAGGGACCTCCTCCCACCCCCTGTCCCGTCCCATCCCTCCTCTTGTCCCCTCCTCACTTAAGAGAGAAAGATCCGCCTCCCCTGCACCGAGCTGCCACCCGGCGCCGCGTCTCCCGGCCAGCGCGCGCTTGCGACTTGGGAACCGGCCAAGCGACTTTAAAACCGAGCGGAGGCCAGAGATAGCCGGAATTACCCTCCACACCACACACACACACACACACACAGAGAGAGAGAGAGAGAGAGAGAGAGTTGGCAGCTGTCTATCCCCCACCCTTGGAGTCCCGATGGCACGCACGCGGGGGCTGTCACAAAGAAAGGGAGAGGAATTGAGTGCCAGCCTGAGAAAGGCGAAGCTGCCTCTCTAAAGCATTTTGGTGGCTTTGTAAGTTTGGGGGAAAGGGGCGGGGGTGTCAATCAAGAATTATATCCAGAATACCCCAAGTGTTACAACTTACCGTATTTGCCGGCATATGAGATGACTTTTTTGCCCTGAAAAACATGCCTCCAAGTGGGGGGGTCGTCTTATACGGCGAGTATATAACAAACTCTATATTTTGAGTGGAAATGTTGGGGGCTCGTCTTATACGCCCAGTCGTCTTATACGCCGGCAAATACGGTATATCATAGATTTTCAAGTTTTTGTGCTTCAGTAGTTGATCGTAGCTACTCAGGTATATAAATAGTAAGGGTCAACCTACTCTTGTATAACGAGCTACAACAAAGTAAACCATAAAGCAAGACCTAGAGGAGCAAATTGCAGTGCTGAGTCATTTAAAAAATGTTTTAATGATTTATAGAACCATTTCTGACCAAAACAAAAAAATCCAAAATTCCTCACTAGTCAGAACTTTATAAGAAAAGAGACAACTTTTATTTCCTCTAGTGACTGCATTATTACTCTATAGTCCTTCTCTTCCCTAAACTTAACTGTGACTTCTGCCAACCTAAGATTTAAAAGGCATGTGTTAAAAAATGAAGCAAATAGAAATACAGTTGCAGTCTAATAGAAATTCAGAGAGGAAGTGAATTGCCACTTTTCCTTCTCAACAACAAGCAGTGCAAAATATATTTGAAAACAATAAAAATGGTATATTTACCTTTTATCTATCATTGATTAATCAGGTAAGAGGGAGGGAGGGAGGGAGAGAGGGAAAGAAGGAAGGAAGGGAGGAAGGAAGGGAGGGAGGGAGGGAGGGAGGGAGGGAGGGAAAAAGTCAGACTGTATTCGATTAGCAAGTTGCAAATGTGCCTTTTAAAGAAAACAAAGGTTGACTTCCTCTTCCATCTCCTAATGTGAGGGCACACAAACACACACACAAACCTTTTTATGGAAAATAACTACTTGCAGATGTCAGCTTCCTAATTTGACCTAATATTAATATGCTTTAAAATGATTTGTTAAACCAACAGGTTATAAATGAGTTCACTGAATAGAGTTCCAACACATTATTCTACTTATTAATCATCTATCTCTTCCTTTCTCCAAGACATCGAGGAGCTCAGCTTATGAAAAACTTACCATACCATTTATCTTAGCAAGTAAATTATTCCCAGAACATGGTACCCAAAGGAATCTGGCAGTAGAACTGTCAGTCATTTTCATGACAGTGAACTTACAGCACACTTGTCAACGTTAATTATAGACATGACTGTACCCTGTATTTCATCCTAATCATCTCACCGTCAAAGGAAATATTCCCAGCTTCACAAAGTTCAACAAAACAGGGACAGTTCCAAAGAGCCATGTTCCAATGTTTGCTATGATTCTAATATCGGCATGGATCATGTTTAAACATCACTTTTTGGAAATTCACCTTGGTTCATTATAAGTAGCACTTGGGAATTTTTAAAGATTAAATTTATGGCTATTCTGTGCAAGATCTAATTTTTGAAAAGTAGGCATGTGCAGAGCAGCTTGGATTTTCCTCATCACAGAGCTGTGTGTCTTTTTGTCTTTTTTTAGTGAAAGTGATGATGTAATTTGCTTTGAATTGTTCAGATGCTTTACCTGCCTCAGTTTATATTTGCAACACTAGAATATTTGGACAAAGCTAAGTAAGAGGAGAGAGAGAGAGAGAGAGAGAGAGAGAGAGAGAGAGAGAGAGGGAGGGAGGGAGGGAGGGAGGGAGGGAGGGGGGGAGAGAGAGAGAGAGAGAGAGAGAGAAACATACAGACAGACAGACATTTCTACTTTTATCACATTGGAGATATACCAAACTAATTATCTTGACAAAGTGGATCTTTGAATACATCTTCTCTAGCAGCCTTCATCCAGGGATAAGCAAGAACTAACACCAGACAAACAATCAAGCAGAAAACAGTATAATAATCAAGGGACAATGAAGGAGAAAAAGTGCACCCCTATCAATACAGGGAAGGCAAACTACTATATAAAAACAGGGTGCAAACCTTATTCTCACTAGCACCGATTGTCAAGATTGGACTACGTTGCTTCTTTTAAAATCTATTATTATTCAACTTGCCAATAAACTGATGAGAGGAAAGGGTGGAGTGAAATGTTGAGAAACTGTGCACTGATCGTGAGAGCTTAGAAACAATCAAGGTCACCAATGCAGATGCTTGAGAAAGAGATGGACTGTTCCCATATCAAAAGGATGTTTTATAATGGGACAATGTGGGATAGGGAGAAAGGAAGGTTATTTTTGCACTTTATTTTTGAAGTTGTGCTTTACATTTTCAGTTCAGCTTAAACCTTTCTGGGAAATCCAAATGAGGATGTAGAAGTTAAGAACTGGGTCATGATAATAGTTTATATTGCCGTGATGAAAGCATGGTTATGTGCTTTTCCCTGTTGTTTCCATTTTATCCCATTGTGTTTAGCTGGAAGAAACATGAGTTTGTGGCTATCCGGAATTATGGCATTTTAACAAGAAGAAAAGAATCTAACATATTGGGGTTGAGACAGGTAATCAAGCATTACTGTCATTCAAATGGAAAACAGAAAGCCTTATGAAGTGGAATAACCTCATATATCATCAAAACCATGAACTGAGTTGCTTGTTCAAGCATTACAATAAATACAGGAATAAGTAGACAAATAAATGCAATGACACAGAACTGAAAATTAAGCAATAAGAAAAGAAAAGTAATTTTTCATCCAAAGGAAATGGGTTTGTTTTTTTACACTAATTGCTGCACCCTGACATTACTATGATGACATTTGCAGAAAGCTAAATGAGGAATCAAGTTGATCCTTATAATCTGTTATATCAGCAGTATCATATTACATATAGTACATAACAAGTATTTATATTGTTACTATACTACTTAATTGGGAATGGAAAGATTTTGGAAGCATGTAGGCAGGATGTTGGAGAAAGACTATAGCTGCTAATAAGTATATTCAATAATGAGCTAGAAAAGCAACATAAACTGTCCATGGTCTGTAACTTGATATACCGAGGTTAATGGAAAGATCTTCTGACATACATACATACATACATACATACATACATACATACATGAATCACTGATGTTAGGAATGTAAGACACCTAACAGCTATTTGGGTTGGACAATATATAAACCAGGATAAACATTTTAAAACTGTATCTTTAAGAAAATCCTAAAAGTGTAATTGGGTGTGGTTTCTCAAATGGCCATAAGACGGAGCCAGAAACCTGGGTTGTCTTAGTCTCAGAAGAGAGTGTGTCTCAGTGAGTCTCTTTTTTCCTTCTGTTGGAGAGTTTTGCTGTTCCTTCTACTGACTGTTATTCCTGGATTTGATGTAAGTCTAATACTGAACTGTTTTTTGACACTGGACTTTGTTATTGGATTATTCCTGGACTAAAAACTGACTGATCTTACCTGTGAATGACTTTGGATTGCTTGTTTGAACTTTGCTTGAAAGTTTCTGGAAGTAAAAACCTACATTTACTGTACAGTGTATCTGTGTGATATGTGTGTATTATTCAAACACTTCTCTCAAATACATCTCCCTGTATGTGCTCATTCTCCTAACGGGGAATTACCTCAACAACTGCCATCATTTATTTTTTTTAAATATATATAATAATAATATTTACAGATCATGTGACTGCTGTACAGAATGTTGCACATTCAAAGACTTTGCTTTATCAGCCACATATATTTACATTTTCACTTCCATCTCCAAATAAACTTGGCAATATCTTTCATGAGTTGTAATGTAATTTCATTGGACATCTTCCATACTTACTCCCTTGCAAGCATTTGTTTTTCTTCTGACTATGGGAACTGACTATGTGTCTTAATATATGAAAAAATAAATCTAGTTTACAAGGCCATCTAGAAGAATTAATTACTGACCAGGTTTTATAAATCTAGAAGGCAAAACAGCAAACAAAAACAAATGTGTTCAGTGACTTCTTTTTTTAAATAAAAACAATCCAACACTTATTCATGCCTTTCATACCTGAGCCCAATAGTTTGGGGCTTCATTAAATTTAAATAAAGAAAGAGTTTGATTTAACTTTGCCTTGAGCTGAATTAAACAACCGAGCTGAATTCTGGTTTTCCAAAATTGAAACTTCACATTAAAATAATTGTGTGTGCCCAGAAGAATAGCCTTTTACATGTTCATTAAAAGATAATTTCCCATTAAACTAATTAACAAATTCTAATTAACATAGAAAGGGGGGACCGTGAATTCTAATCCTACTTTAGGCATAAAAGTTGGCTGGGTAATTTTGGACCAGTCGCTCTCTCTCTCTCAGATCCATCCCACCTCACAGGATTGTTGTTTTAAGAGTTTTCCCTGGGAAGAGAAGGCATGAGGACACCTACGCTAGTCCAATTTTCCTGCCTTTCCTTCCTTTCCTTCCTAGTTATCTTGAGGGCTTTGAAGGTTCAGAAAATTGATTCAAAAGACAGCACATGGGACTGTCGGAAGAAATATCCTTCTGGGTTCAGTTCCAAGTGGGAAAGAAAGACACTGGAAACATGTGACTGCTTGGAAAGATGGTTTAATGGTGGACAAAACCACATGGCTTGGAGATCCTGGGTGAAAAAGGAAGAGATGCTGAGAGCTGGACTTTTGAATTTGAGTTTGTGTTCTGATTGGTTGTCAGACTCCCATTGGGGCTATGCAGGGGTGAGTCTCTTGCTGGGTGATGATGTAATGAAAGGGCTTTGGGCAATTCCTATTATGGCTCTTCCTGAAGGAGCTAGATCTTTGTTGTGTAGAATAGACTGGCCCAGGCCTTAATGGCCTATAAACAAAGGTGAGAGGCATGAGTTTCTGCCTCTCTTGAGTTTCTACTTCTCTTTTAGGTGAAATATTCTGCCTTTTTAGTATATCCTAAAATATTTCATTTTCCTAGGAGAGGGGTGCGTTTTAACTTCCAACAGTACCTTCTTATAATTCCCACCATCCTTTTATTTTAATTAACAAGTCGAGGAAAAGAAAGAGATTCCTTTCATTTTCAGGCAAATAAAGAATTCTGGCAACTAAGCTTAATCCTCCCTCCCCCTTTTTTTGCCTTCTCACAATCTCTCTGAAAAGTGGTGGCAAAGAATTAATACAAAGACTTGATTTATGATCAAGCATTTTGAAGTTCCGCTGCTTCTCTAATGGGCAACATACAGTTTTGATTAAATGGGTGAATTCTTTTCCTTCTTATATATCTGATTTCATTAGGTTGCATTCTCTCTTGTGCTGGGAGGAAAGGACTTTTAGCTTCCAATGGAATAAAAATATCCCTCAGGGTCTCCACTGCCTCCTTCCTGTTGGGTATAAGCCACAACTGAAGACAACACTTCAGCAGTCTTCTCCAGAAGCCATTTTTAAACCAACACATTTTCAGCCTTTAAAACTGCCTGGATCAATAGCAGAGGTGGTATTCAGCAGGTTCTGACCAGTTCTGGAAAACCAGTTGCAGAAATTTTAAGTAGTTCGGAGAACTGGCAAATACCACTTCTGACTGGCCCTGCTCCCATCTATTATCTGCCTCCTGAGTCCCAGCTGATTGGCTGGGTCTTCTTTTGTTGCCCTGCACAGGAGAACGGAGCGGGAAAGCAGGTTAGTGAGGTGGGGAGAGAATGGGATTTTGCAGTAACCTTCCCCCAGGAGTGGGGAGGGAATGGAGATTTTACAGTATCCTTCCCCTGCCATGCCCACCAAGCCACATCCACAGAACCAGTGGTAAATTTTTTAATCCCACCACTGATCAATAGGCTTTCCCCCCTCTTTCTTCTTCTTTACAAGCCACCTCACTTTAAATCTCTAGTTTTCTTCTTTCCCTTTGCCAGTCCAGGACAGTGCTACAATAAGAAAATTTATATATCATAAGAAAGTTTGTTATCTCGGAGAGGGGAGGAGATGGCGTTGCGACGGTACGGTCTGCAATCGAGCTCCAAGATTGCAGCCAATATCTTTGCCCCTGGCTGGTCCAAACGGACCTAAACCGTCCCGTAGAGATGGTGATTGCGAAGGGCACGTCCTGTGGATCCCAGGGACACCGCAAGTCCCTGGTTCATTCAGGAGAAGTCCTTTTTGCTGGCGGCGGAGAAGCAGCCCCAAAGCTGCTGAAGTTGGGACAGCTCCGGAAAGGAAGAGACTGAAAGAGAAAGTGTGTCAGCTGGGTGAGAATCTTTTTTTACTAATATTTTGAGACTTGAAAGGACACTCTAAGTATAAGAAGAAATCTGTAAGATTTTTGACAAAATTGAATAAGCGGCGATTTTTAAAGGGAGACGTCAAAGTGAGGCTTGGCTTTTTTTTTTCCTTTACTTTTTTTTACTGGAATTTATTGTGATTTAGCAGTTAACTGGACTGAATTTTCCTTTATATATTTTCTTTTTTTCTTCTTCTCCTTCTTGATTTTTTTAGATTAGAGGCTCCCTTTAGTTACTTTTCTTTATATATATATATATGTATATACTTTCTCTTTTTTAAACTTTAACTACGTTTTTCTGGGAGGAGGGGGAAAGTGAGAACAAAGAAACTTTGTAACACTGCCAACTAGAGGCTTGAAAATATTTTACATGAAGTGGAGAGAGCTGTGAAAGACTCCTTCTCAAGGACATTTCAACTTGATAAGATAGAGGGAAGAGCGCGGCAGAATATTATTACAGGTGTTCTTCTGGACTTCTATCAACAATTTAACACTTGAAGCTTGGCTTTGAAGTTTGTAGAGAAGAGAGTCATAATAAGAGCCTTGGATAATTAAATAAAGTGCAGTGTGTTTTCTTCTATTTTCTGTTAGTTGTGCTACCCCTCCTCACCAGCTTTATTGTAAACTTTTATTTTTGCAATATTTTTATTTCTGCTTTTTATTTTAAAGGGAAAGCCTCAGAATTTCTCCTTTTTCTTCCTTTTTTTCACTGGGATTTTTGCTTCTGCCATCCATGTTCTTGGTCTATTTTGGTTTCTTTTTATTATTGAGATTTTTTGATTGGATTAAGGTGTGAAGAACCTGAAGAAACTTCTCTTTTGGTTTTTTTCCTTATTATTATTGGGCTTTTTTCCTTCTTCTTATTTTTATTTTTTATTGTGGATTATAATTGACTATTTCATAATTGGATTAGGGTCCAGAAGAACCTGAAGAATTTTCTTTCTTTTCCTTTTTCCTTTACTACCATTGGGCTTTTTACTATTGGGCTTTTTATTCCCTACTATTTCTATTTTTCATTTTGGATTATAACTGGCCACCTTACCAATTGGATTAAAGTCTAAAAGAACTTGAAGGTCGTGAATCATTTAAAATGAGTAGGAAACTCATACCTTCTGGCGTCTCTACTTCTACTTCTGCCTCCCCACCATCTGGAGGACAACGTTTAATTCAGACAATGTTAAAGCAAGATAAAGAACAAGAAAAAGTAACTTTACAGATGATTATGCAAGGAATCCAAGATCTCAAGACAAAATCAGACACCATTGAACAAAGAATAGAGAACATTGAACAAAGAACAGGGAAGACCGATGAAAAAATTGAAAATATTCAACAAATGATGGTGAAGTATGATGAGAGATTCCAAAAAATGGAAGAAGAAGGTAAACAAAGAGAGGAGAAGATTGGAAATATTGACAGCAGATTAACAGTGGTTGAACAAGATAAAAGTGGGATGCTGAAGTGGGAGATGGATAGGTCAGAATTCTATCTCAGATTTCAAAACATAGAGGAAGAAAAAGGACAAAATTTAGCTGTGATAATGATAGAAATTCTGGTTGAAGCTTTGGAAATAACAGAGGAAAAGATGATGGATGGAGTAGATGAGGTATACCGGGTCTTTACAAGATATGTGATGAGAAACAATTTACCAAGAGAAGTTCACATCAGATTTACCAAAAAATCCATTAAAACACAAATATTACAAGTGGCAAGAGAGAAGACGTTGAAATACAAAGACAAGGAGATTGTGGTTTTAAAACAAATACCTAGAAGAGTGAGAGAGATGAAAAGAGAATATCGATTCTTGACTAAAATGCTATTGAAAAAGGAGGTGAATTATAGATGGTTGGTTCCAGAAGGATTAATGTTTACATGGCAAGAACAGAGACATAGAATTGATTCAACTGAGAAAGCAGAACTTTTTTACGCAGAATTTTTTGGAAGGAGAGAGGAAGAGACAGAAAAAGAGGTCTCACTAATTGAATTCCAAGAAGACCAAATGGGGACTGAAAAAGAAGAAGGCGCAGTAGGTGGACAGGTGGAAATCAAAGAACAACGCGAACCAAGATCTACGAGAGCTGTCAAACCTAATTACAAAATATAATCATGGAAGAGAAAAAACTGATTACAATGAATATAAATGGACTTAATTCGGCTGTTAAAAGAAGGAAAATTTTTCATAAATTAGAGAAATTAAAATTTGATATAATTTGTTTACAAGAAGTACATATTAAAAAACAACATGAACAATTGTTAGTACAGCCAAAATTAGGGAAAATATTTACTTCCTTGACTCAATGTAAGAAAGGAGGAGTAGTTTTATACATTAAAGAGGCTATCCCAGCAAAATTGATTTATACTGATGAAGATGGAAGAGTATTAATGGTGGAAATAATGGACAATAATATAAAAACACTCTTGATTGCAATTTATGCTCCGAATGATAAACAAGAAGAATTCTACAAAAAATTACACCTGAAAATAATTGGACTGGACTATGCCAATATAGTTATGATGGGAGATTTTAATGGAATTGTGGACAATAAACTGGACTATACAGCAACAACAGCAAAGCAAAACAGAAAGACTCTCCCTAAATCCTTTTTTAAAATGATAGATGAATTAAATTTAAAAGATATATGGAGAGAAAGAAATGCTAAAACTAAACAATACACTTTTTATTCAAATAGACATTTATCATGGTCCAGATTGGATATGATTTGGATCTCAACAGAATTAATATCTAATATTCAAGAAATAAATATTGAAACAAGTACTTGGGCAGACCATAATCCAATGACAATTAAATGGAAAGGACAAAAAAAAAAAGATTGAGATGGACGTTAAATAACACTATTTTAAAGGAAAAAGATTTTACACAATGGATCAAGAAAGAACTGCCTTTTTTCTTTAGAGAAAATAAAAAAGAAGATACTTCAATTCAGAATGTTTGGGATACAATGAAGGCATACGCTAGAGGCTTGATAATAGACTACATAAGAAAAAAGAATATGAGGAAAAGGCAAGCCACTAAAGTTCTGGAAGATGAGTATAAAAGACTTGAAAAAGAACTACAGAAAATGCCACAGAAAAAAGATATTAAACTAAAATTGGACATAGTTAAACATAAAATGGGTCTAATAGAGAAAAAAGAAGCACAGAAAATTAGAAGTGCTAAAGAGAACTATTTTGAAGATGCAAATAAACCAGGCAGATGGCTAGCATATAAATTGAGAAAGGAGAAAGAATCAAGGAAAATATTGCAGTTAATAGATGACCAAGGCCAAGTTTGCCATGGTAATAAGGAGAAACAGGAAATTATTCGAGACTTCTACGGGCAACTATACAAGCAAGAGAATATTGATGAGGAAAAAGTCAAACAGTATCTACAGAATGCTAACCTACCTAAGATACCTAAAGAGACTGAAGAAATGTTAGAAAGCAATATAACAATGATGGAATTAACTGAAGCACTTAAGAAACAAAATAATGGGAAAGCACCAGGCCCAGATGGGCTCCCGGAGGAATTCTATAAAACACTACAAGAATCATTGAGCATTTCATTGTTAGAAGTCATGAATGAAGCTATGTCAAAGAAGATGATACCTAAAACATGGTCAGAGGCTTATATTACACTTATTCTAAAAGAAGAGGCCGATCCACTGCAAATTAAGAACTATAGACCTATTTCTTTATTAAACGCAGACTATAAAATCTTTGTTTCAATTTTAGCAGAAAGACTTAAAAAATATCTAAATAATTTTATACATCCAGATCAAAATGGATTTCTGCCAAAGAGACAAATTAAAGACAATATGAGAGTAATCCTGGATACTTTGGAATATTATGAGGCACATCCTGAAAAGCAAATGGCTTTGATATTCCTAGATGCCCAAAAGGCATTTGATAATGTGAATTGGAGATTTATGCTACTACTATTGGAACAAATGGGTTTTGCCAGAAAATTTATTCAAGCAATAGAAGCCATATATCATAAGCAAACGGCAAAGGTAATGATAGAGGGAGAATTCACAGATTCTATTAATATAAGAAAAGGCACAAGACAAGGATACCCCCTATCACCTTTGCTATTTGTATTGACTTTGGAAGTGTTGAATAGAAATATTAGAGATGATAAAAGTATAAAAGGAATGAAAATTAAAAAGGAAGAATTTAAATTGCAAGCCTTTGCGGATGATTTAGCTTTTATTTTGGAAGACCCTTTAGAAACAGCTCCAAAACTACTGGAAAAGATAGAGACATATGGTGAGGTGGCTGGTCTGAAGATAAAGATAAAACAAAGATCTTGACAAAGAATATGTTACTAAGACATAGAGAAGAACTGGCAGACCTATTGAAAATTCAAGTTACGAACAAGGTCAAGTATCTGGGGATATATTTGACATCAAGATGTAGTACATTAAAAGAGAATAATTATATTAAACTTAAACAACAGATAGCCTTAGATTTGAAGAAATGGGAAAATCTACAATTGTCATTAATAGGGAGAATCTCAACAATCAAGATGAATATCTTACCCAGAATCTTATATTTGTTTCAAACAATACCAATTAGGCTCGGAAAAGACTACTTTGAAGATTTAAATAAAATTGTGTTGAAGTATATATGGCAAGGTAAGAAAGCGAGAATAAAGCTAAAACTCTTACAAGATGCTAGAATTAGAGGAGGCTTTGGTTTGCCTAATTGGGAGTTGTACTACCAAGCTGCAAATTTGATGTGGGCCAAGGAATGGATAACATTAAGAAAGACTAGATTGTTGACATTAGAAGGTCATGATTTGCTGTTGGGTTGGCATGCCTTTTTATGGTATAAGGGAACTAAAACACAGGGTTATTTCAGAAGACATTACATATGGGTTAAATTGTGGTTAAATTGGGAGAAGATCAAAAGACAATGTTATTTGAAAATTCCAGTTTGGTTATCGACTATTGAAGCATTTTCCTATCCTATAATTTATAAGAAGGAACAAACAGTTAGATATGGGGAAATATTGGATGAAAAGGGTGAACTTAAATTGATGCAAAATTTAGAGGAACAAGGTATAAAGATGAATTGGTTTTCATATGCGCAAATACATTCAAGGTATGATGAAGATTCTAAAACAGAGGGATTTTATGATAAACTGACTGATCTAGATAAGATTTTGACAGGTACTGATGAAAAGGTGATTAAAAAATTATACGGTTATTTACTGGGAATTAAACTATGATTGCTTGGGGGAAGAATTTTGGATATGGGATTGATTTAGAGAAATGGCAAAAATTGTGGTCTCAAAATTATAAAATGACAATGTCAATAGCTTATAAGGAAAATTTGTATAAGATGTTTTACAGGTGACATTTTTCCCCGACAAGAATAGCAAGAATGTTCAAGAATAAATCTGAAAAATGCTGGAAATGTCATCAGATACCTGGCTCATATTACCATATGTGGTGGACTTGTGAGGACGCTAGAAAATACTGGACTAAAATTCGCATGTGGTTGGAAAAAATGACAAAGAAACACATAGACTTGAAACCAGAGATTTTTTTATTGGGAATCTTACCTGATACATACCGTAAAGATTTGAAATATTTGATTGTAAATGTATTAACAGTGGCTAGGATTGTATTTGCTAAAAATTGGAAAAATGAGAAAATACCATTGCAGGAAGAAATTATTAAGAAAATATTGGAATGTGCTGAAATGTGTAGATTGACATTTGAAATTAGAGAACAAGAGGATAAACAATTCTATAAAATTTGGGACCTTTTTTATCAATGGTTGGATGATAAAATACAATAATAGAATATTTACAATTTTAGACAATAATGAATATATAAAAAGATATTTTTTCTTTTCTTTGTTATCTGATATCATATCTATAAAATGTTTTCAGGATAGATTTGGTATGATTACATGATTTGTTATAAAATAAACTAAGTAAATTATAGCTATCTCGTAAAGCATGAATGAATAAAATTATAGTCAAATGATTGTTTAATAGTGATACTAGGATATATAATTTCTGATTGATAATATGAGTTATTATGTGATGTAACTGTAATTGAGACTACGAAATGAATGCACAGAAACTGGTAAACCAACCGACACATTGTTTGTATATTTATGAAAGAAAGCTGGATGTTTTTAAGTTTTGTTTGTTGTGTTTGTTTTTAAAAACCAATAAAATTGTTTTCAAAAAAAAAAAGAAAGTTTGTTATCTCTTCTACTCCAAGCTTCTGCTATTAACTAATATATGTGTGTATGCTTGCCAGCACACATGACATGATGGCAAACAGCCCTAGGCTATGACAGGCTGTCATACTCTTCTGTATGAGAGACAATGAATGGCTGAAGATGACAGTACCTTGTCTTCCTTTGACATCTTATAATCCTTATTTTATGGTTCTAAAATCTGTGAAAGTGACTCCAGCAATAGCAGAGGCTCTCATCTGTAGAAGTAGATGATTACTTTGCATATGTAGGAGAAGAATGATTTTTTTAAAAAAATGTAAAAAATTGAAAGCCCTCCCTATATGCTGCAAGAATTTTAAAGAGATTTTCTCTTTTCCAGTTAGTAAAGTCAGGTATCACATTTAAATTAGGCAGAACACTTTGAAAGGAGAGAACAAAAAAAGGGGGGAGGGGGAAATAGGCAAATTTAGTATAAAAAAAGTTACAGGAAATCCTCACCTCACAACCACACCTGAGCTCAAAATTAATGTAGTTAACTGAGACATCTGTTAAATGAGTTTTGCCCCATTTTAGACCTTTCTTGCCACAGTTGTTAAGTGAATCACTGCAGTCACATGGTTGGTAAATGAATCTGGCTTCCCCACTGACTTTGCTTTGTTCTGACGGTGTTCTGACCCACACCCTTTTCCAACAAATCAAACACAATTAAAAAAGAACAGAAACCTTGTAATGCTTTTGCAAAATAATTAGCTGTGATAAGCACAAGCCTGGCCAAACTGCGTGAGACTGCCAAAAGCTAACACACAAGAAATAATTTGCAATATGAGGGATCCGGTTTGAGCCTCTTTGGTGACGGGTGAAATCCGTGATCGTGCGCAGTTTCGATCCATGCTCACCACCGGAGCACCCCAAGCCGGCTGGTTTCAGGGCTAAGCCACCCCATAGAGGTGGTGAAGAGGGGGGAGACTGCCAGCAGGGTAAAGGAGAGCTACATCTCTCCTCCCCAGCTGGCCATAACTCCTTTCCCGAAGGCGTTTGTAGCGGTGGTCAGAAATGGCCACCTCAAAGAAGAACTCGACCGGAAAAGAAAGTGCAGGAAGAAGATAAGAAGAGAAAGTTTTGCCTGACCAGGTTAAACTGAAAAAGCAACAACGTAAGGTACCCTGGAATTTAAACTATAAAAATAACATTGTTCCTAAAGAAGACTTTGAAGCGGCGAAGGAGAGAGGGAAGGGAAAGGATTTGGTTTTTTTTCTTCCCCCCTTCCTTATACTGGCAACTTAAGTAAGAAATTGACAAAAAATCACTTTGACATTAATAGGCATTTAAGCTGAAAATAAAATGTCAAAGGGATTTTTGGATATTTAAAAACTTTTAAAAGCAGGAAGGGAGAGAAAAAGAACAAAAGGGCAGGATCTGGAATTAAAAGGAATTTACAGTGAAACCTTAACAAGATTCCTAAAAGATACATTCCAACTGAAACTTTGCAACAAAATAATAGAACCCCAGGAAGAGAAAGTGGAAAAAAGAAGCAAGAAGAAATAACTTTGGATTATTTGGATTACTTGGTGATTTTTGGATTGTTGGCTATTGGATTTAAATGACTAAAATCAATCAGGTGGTTGTTTAAAAGTGTTTAAAATGGCATCACTTCTAGAAGAACTGAAAATGGAACTTAAAAAACAGAAAGAAGATGCACAAGAAGGGAGAGGTTCTTTTGGCTTCGTATTTCAATTCTTAGAAATGGAGATTTGGAACTATGAGAAACAACAAGAAATGCTTGTAGAACAAGAATATCTGGACAAAGAATAAGCCATCTTTAATTATCAAGTAATTTTATGTGGGGGGAAAAAGGAAAGGGGAGAAAGAGAGTGAAAAGTTTAAGATTTGAAAAAAAAAGAATAGTTTGAAAAATAATTACAATATTAGAAAGCAACAGAAGAGGGGATTACAGAAGAGAGAATTAGAAGTAGAGAGACAAGGGGGTAAAAAGGGGAGGGAGAAGAAGAGGGGGAAGAAGTTATAAAAGACAGAAACAAGATATAGAGAAACAGGGAAAAGGTATAAGGATTGAAAGTATAAGCCTGTTTAGAGATAATGAGTGAAAATTTAATTGAAAAAGGGATTCTGCAATGGTACATAAGATAGTATTGTTATATTAGAAATAGAAATAATTTTAGAAAATATGACTAAAATGATGGATAAAATATTTATTG